>NC_056732.1:1007886234-1008186234 GCF_019279795.1 Protopterus annectens
CATGTCAAAAGCTGTCTGTACAATTGAGGCAATATAGTGGTCAAAAGTCAGTTTGCTATCAACTTGGCTGCCCAAGTCCCTCACGACTCGCTTAGGACCTTGTTATTTATGTGATAATGTGTGGGGTTGTCACTCTCCCCAAAGCGGGATAGTAATGCAAGTTTTGGCATTCAGTTTGAGGTCATGTTTCTGGAACCAGTCATGTGTTTGGGTGATACCCTCTTGGAGGATGTCCACATTACTAGGGGAATTGATGACAGCACCCATCTTGCAGTCATCTGCAAACTTGGTCAGCCATAGCCCATTGGTTTTGGCCTGCATCTTAGAAAAGTATATCCCAAACAACAGAGCACCCAAGACTGATCCCTGGGATACAGAGCTCGTTACGAGTTTACTGCTTGAGGTGGCTTCCCCTATTTTGACTAGATGGGTTCTATCAATGAGCCAGTTTGCTCCCCATCTGGTGACATATGGATTAATGCCTACTTGAGAGACTTTATCTATTATACCTGAGTGGGAATAGTATGCAGTAGTAACGTAGGCAGTGTGCACCATCTTATCCTCATCTATGGCTTTGGTGACTGTCTCAAAGAAGTCAACCAAATTTAACATGCATGACCTCCTCCTGATGAAGCCAAACTGTGTGGAATCGAGTGTTTGGTGGTTGTCAATGTCCTTAATGGTAATCCGTTCAATGGCCTTATAGATCAGGCTAGTTAGGCTAATGGGTCTATAATTTCCTGGATTGGTGAATGCACCACCTTTATGCAAAGGGATGACAGTAACTGTCCACCACTTGGCTGGGACGAAGCCAGTACTCGGGCTTTGGTTGAATAGGGTACGTAATGGTGATGCAAGTTCCTGCCTGAGTTCATGTAGGATGCAGCCTGGGACATTATCAGGACCCATGGAGGATGTATTTCTTGCCTTTGAGAGGGCAGTGATGACTTGCTCCCTTGAGATAAGGGGATGGGGCCAGGTGCTGGGGAATGTCCTGATTTCCTGATGGTGGGGACAGAGGGATGAGGTTTTCAGTGAACCTGTCTGCCAGCAGGTTGGCTGTATCTACAGGGTTTGTATATGTGGTGCTCTTGACCACCAGTTCTGAGCAGATCTGAGTGCTTCCTTTGAGACTGCGGACATATGTGAAGAAGGCCTGATGATTGTCTATAGTAGATGTGGCTAGTTTGGACTCGAAGTTCGCTTTGGATGATTTCATTAGTGCACTTATCTCCTTGTTCAGGCTAAGGAGAGATTGCTTCCAATTAGGCACCTGCAGCTTCTTGGTCCTGGACAACAATTTTTTCCTTTTATTATAAAGTTTATTTATTGCAGATGTCCACCAGACAGATTTACTCTTCCTTGTGGAGAATGATTTTGCCCTGTCAGATATTCCCAATTCCATGCAGCTATATAAATGATTTTTTAGTACTTTGGTGTAGATTTAGACATTTGTTCTTTCCTCAGTAGGTTGTAATCCAGTTTGGAGACGTTTTTATGTCTGACCCTGGCAGGGGGGGGGGGGGGTGATTTCGAAAGTGACTGCTCTGTTGTCTGATCTTACCAGGGAGGATGAAGCTGTAGGGATGCTGCAGTGGTTACTTATGTTGGTTAATACCAACTCCAAGATATTATCACCTCTTGTGAGGGTGTCAACCAGCTGGTCCAAAGCATTTGCACTGACAAAATCAAGGAATCTCTGGGCATTTGTGTTTTGGCATGAGTAGTTCTTCCAGTCTTTGGTTGGACAGTTAAAGGGTTGAATCTTGATAGATTTGAAGAGGTTCATGTAGGTGGAGTCAGCATCTAGAGTCAAAGTTGGGGTTTGTAGCTAGCTATGATTTGTATAGAGGTCTTGTCAGCAGTTAACGGCACCTGGAGTGTCTCCTGTACATCATACTGTTTGACCAGCCTGGATGTGTGTATGTCTTTAATATATATTGAAAGTCCACCTTCTTTTGCTGTACTGCCTATGGTTGCGGGTCTGAATGTATGATAGGATGAGTAATCTGGTATGGTTGTGGTGCCCTCCACAGCTCTGAACCAGGTTTCTGTGACTGCATAAATGTCAACATCTTCCAGGGTTAAGAATGCTTGCAGTGAGTGCAGTTTCATGTGTAGACACCTAGCCTTTAGCAGCATTACCTTTAATTTGCATTTTGATGAACTTTTCATGTTAGTAGTTTTGACCTCATGGCATTGCCTAAAAAAGGCATTATAGGGGAGGCAAGAGCCTTTTCCAGAAGCCTGAAGCCCAAGGGAAACAGATGCAGGCCATCTCTGGTAAAGCATCATGGCCTGCCGACCATGTCTTTCCAGGCTTTTAGGTACTGGATCCCCTTTGTATGACACCAGAAACTAAGCCATTAAGGTCAGTCATTTTCTGTTTGTATTGAGGCATCATTCTGGGTGACAGTAGAATGCTGCTTAAGGCTAGGGTCACACCTGCCTGGGACACATATTCAGGAAGCTCGATCATATCTGTCTTCATATAGTCCAGGGAGGTACGTCTCAAGTCATTAAAGCCAAAATGGACTACAACAGAGTCATAACAGTAACTGTTGTAGAGAGACTTGAGTGTATGTGTGATATGGTGGATTCTGACACCTGAAAAACAACTAACTGTGACTTTCTCTTTATCCCGGGACTTCTTTATGCTTTTCCTCCCATTCCCCTCATTCCACAGTTTCTAAAGAAAGCTCTTCAGTTGAGATGCAAGGTGATCCTCATAGCTCTGTTCCGGCCTCGACAAGTTTGGTTCCCCTTCCTTCGGCCTCACCTAGTATGCCCGCTGTAGATTCTGGACCCTCGGCTCCAGTGACTGCGGTACTGCAATACTTGGCTAAGTTTTTTGATAATGGAGCCTCTGGCACTACTGTGCCAAGTATACCTGGCAGCATTTTCTGATTTCCACAATGGTCTAGATGGCACCCCTCTCATCTCTTTATGTCTGTCCAATGCCTTTCACAAGGGAACCTCCCATATCAGGCCACCTGTCAGACAGCCTGTGGAACCATGGAACCCCAGTTTAGTCCTTCAGTCTTTGACTGAAAAACCCTTTGAACCCACAGCAAAGTGTGACTTAAAGTTCTTGTCCTGGAAATCATTGTTCTTAGTAGCCATCACATCAGCCAGACGGGTCTCGGAGCTTCAGGCATTGTGTACCAAAAGGCCCTATCTGGTCTTCCATAAAGACAGAGTATCACTTCGGACAAATTCATCCTTCCTTCCCAAAGTTGTTTCTGAATTTTCCATTAATCAGACCATTGACCTACCAATGTTCTTTCTGAATTTTTCCAATAAAAGAGAGTACTGCCTATACTCCTTGGATGTACATAGGCAACTGAGATTTTACCTAGACAGAACCAAACCTATCCGTAAGTCTGAACAGCTTTTCATCTCCTTTTTTGGGCCTAGAATGGGAAATGCTGTTTCCAAAGTTACATTATCAAAATGGCTAAGAGACTGCGTATGTTTCATCTATTCCCTCACAGAAGAACCTGCCTAAAATTAAAGCTCACTCCACTAGATCTATGGCAACATCTGTAGCTTTCCATTCCAGGGCTTCCATGGATGACATTTGCACAACGACCACTTGGGTAAGCATCATACCTTTATCAATCATTACAAGTTGGACTTGGTCTCCAGAGGAGAGCTGCCTTCGGCTCAGTGGTACTCAGGAATATTCTTCCGTAAGGGCCGCCATGGACCTCAAGGTAGCTTGGGATTCCATCCCATCAGTGATGAATGGAAAGAAGATTAATAACATCAGATAAAGAAGTCCTGTTATACAATAACGTTCTATCTGTGTTGTTCATCTTCTTTCACTCATCACTTCCACCCTCCTTCCCCCTGCAAAGGCTCCTGGGAGATGCTTTGGGTCCAAGTGGTGTCCTAGGGTATTTGCACAGAAGTGGCCTTGGCTTTTCTTCTCTATCTCTAGCAAACTCTATCTGAGGTAACAGGGAGAAGGGCATTCTGGGTAGAAGCTTAGCTCGAGAGTTTTTGGCTGGCGTAACCTTGGTAAAGAAGCCGACTCGGTTCCGAGCCCATCAGTGATGAATGAAAAAAGATGAACAACAGAGATGGATTGTTATAGTAGGACATAACTTATTTTTTTGATAGCCATCACTTCAGCTAGAAGAGTTTCAGAACTACAAGCTTGGTCTATAAAGCCCCCTACCTGCATTTCCACAAAGATAGAGTATCCTTTCGAACTAACCTGTCCTTTTTACCCAAAGTATGCTCAGAATCTAATTTTAATCAGTCTGTAGAACTACCATTCTTTTTTCCCAACTATAGCAATAAAGCAGAATATATGCTACACCAACTAGATGTGCATAGACAATTATGTTTCTAAGACAAAGGACTTCAGGAAATCTGACCAACTAAGGTGCTCCTGTGTCCAAAGTCACACTCTGTAAATGGCTGTCAAATTGTATTACCTTTACTTATAAATGTCAGAACAAACAACTCCCTGAAAAAGTAAAAGATTATTTTACAAGAGCTGCAGCAACCTCTACTGCCTATCGGGCGAGACTACCAATTGATACCGTTTGTGCTGCAGCAACATGGGCAAGGCCTCATACCTTTATCACGCATTACAAAGTGGATTTGGCCTCCAGGAACAGGGCTTCTTTTGGGTCCACTGTTCTGAAGAATATTCTCTCTTGAGCCACCCAAGAAAGATGGTGCTAGGGACACTGTCCCAACCAGTAGAGAATGAAGGCTCGATATTACAATATCACATAAAGAAGTTATTTACTCACCATAACGTTCCATGTGTGTTGTCTGTCTTGCCTTCATTCTTACATCCCACCCTCCTTCCCCCAGCCTTCAGCTCCTGGAGGAGCAAGCAGATACAGATGGTGACTAATGTTCTCTGACCTCCTTCTTAGTTTTGAGGTAATAAATATTTTACATGTACCTGTTGTTATATCATCAAACAAGATCTGGGGAGTTTCCTAGAGCATTGTGGGATAGGGTTTTCTCCATGAGCTAGTGGAAGATGTCAAGCTTTTGTAAAAGGCTGAGTCGGAACCGAGGGTCAGTTCTGAACCCAACCTCTGCAGAATGAAGGCGAGATGGACAACACACATGGAACATTATGGTGAATACATAACAACTTTATTTTTGCTGAATCTGTCAGCCAGTGAGTATGGCTACATCTGCAGCCTTTTTTATGTGGTGTCCATGACCACCAGTTTTGAACAGATCTGGGTGCTTCCTTTGAGATTGCAGACATATGTGAAGATGGTCTTGTGATTGTCTGTAGTAGATGTGGCTAATTTGGACTCGAAGGTGGCTTTAGAGGATTTCACTAGTGCTCTTATTTGCTTGTTCAGGTTAAAGAGAGATTGCTTCCAATTAGACACCTGTTCCTTCTTGGTCCTGGACAGCAATTTTTTTCCTTTTGTTATATAACTTGTTTATTGCAGATGTCCACCAGGCAGGTTTACTCTTCCTTGCAGAAGATGATTTTGTCCTGACGGGTATTCCTGATTCCATGCATCTATATAAATACTTGTATAGTACTTTGGTGTAGATTTGGACATTGGTACCAGTCCCTACAGAGGGGGAAGGGGCTGTGAAGCTGTTTATATAATCCTTCAGGAAATTGTACTCAGCTTTGGAGAAGTTTTTTGTTTGACCCTAGCTGGGGGGGGGTCAGGGGAGATGATGACTTTGAAAGTGACTGCTTTATGGTCGGATCTTACCAGGGAGGATGATACTGTAGGGGTGCTGCAGTGGTTACTCATGTTGGGTAATACCAAATCCAAGATATTATCACCTCTTGTGGGGGTATTGATTAGCTGTTCCAAGGCATTTGCATTGATAAACTAAATCGAGGAATTTCTGGGCATTTTTGTTCTGGCATGAGTAGTTTTTCCAATTTATGGTTGGATAGTTAAAGTCACCCAGGATCAGTGTAAAGGGTTGAATCTTGGTAGATTTGAAGAGGTCCAGATAGGTGGAATGGGTATCTTGAGTCAAATTTGGGGGCCTTTAGTTAGCTATGATTTGAATAGGGGTGTTGTCAATGGTTAACTGCAATTGAAGTGTCTCCTATGCGTCATACTGTTTGATCAGCCTGAAGGTGTGTGTGTCTTTAATATATATTGAAACTCCACCTCCTTTGGCTTTGTTGCCCACAGTTTGGGGTCTGAATGTGTGATAGGATGAGTAACCAGGTAAGGAGGGGGTGCTCTCTGCAGCTTTGAACCAGGTCTCTGTGACAAATGTCAGCATATTCCAGGGTTAAGAATGCTTGGAATGAGTGCAGTTTCATGTTTAGACTCCTAGCGTTCAGCAGCATGACCTTTAGTTTGCATTTTGTTGAAGTTTTTATGTTGGTAGTATCGACTTCATGACTTTTCCTAAAAAAGGCACTGTGGGGGAGGCAACAGGTCCTTTGCCAGACAGATGCAGGCCGTCTCTACCAAAGCATTGTGGTCTGTCAGCCATATCTTCCCAGGCTGTCAAGTACTGGATCCCCCTGGAATGACACCAGAAACTAAGCCAGTTGTTATTGTCAATCATTTTCTGATTATATTGAGGCATTATTCTTGGTGATGGTAGAATGCTGCTTAAGGCTGGGCGCATACCTGCCTGGGACACATATTCAGTGAGCTCAGTCATGTCTCTCTTCATCTAGTCCAGGGAGGTATGTTTCAAGTTGTTCACGCCAACATTGACTATGACAAAGTCATAACAGTAGCCGTTGTTGAAAGACTTGAGTGCGTGTGTGATGTGGCGGATTCTGAAACCTGACAAACAACTAACTGTGACTTTCTCCTTATCCAGCCTGGTGAGAGGCACATCTGTCTGTCTTACAATGGAGTCTCCTATGTCTAATATGTTGCAAAACCACCAAGTTTTAAGAACCAGACAACAATAGGGAGAGAGGGTGGGAAACTATGCTACAGCTACTAGCTACACTATTTTAGGCAGAAAACACTACAGAAATGTTTATCACAGCAGAAGAACAGCAGTGAGACACTAAATGAAAGTTTTAAACAGAAAAAGGAGCAAGAATATTCTAGAGAATGCTTTTAACTGCAAACAAACAGTTATATGATACACTCCTTGTCAGGAAAATCAGAACAAACAAACACATGCTTAACAAATGGAGAAAATATCCAGTTAATACCTTTCACACAGTGAAATTTAGCTAAAAAAGATTTACAAGCAGGGACACAGTAACAAAAGTGATTTAACAGGCCCAGTAAGGCAGACATTTGCAGTACAACAGTGCAGATTAGTTTATAGCAATAAAAGACAGTAAAAAGTAGTGAAGCATCTGCATATCTATTTGGAATATTTCAACAGTGATCTGTAGAGCATCCACTGTTATGGCAAATTCTTAAACAACTGTACTTTATATTAATGTTGTCAAATATTTGCCTTCCCTCCACAAAACCACAGTCAAACATATTTATCAATTTTGGCAGTACAGTAGTCATTCTGTTAGCTTTTATAGACGTAAACATGTTAGCATCATGCCTTTAAATTGTAATTGGTCTATATGAAGCAGGGTCTGAAGGGTCTTTGCCTTCTTTGGGAATACAGCTACCACAGCTTTTTTCCCCAAGATGCTGCTTCCCATCCCTTAACCAAAACATTCCACATCTTTATTGCCTTCTTCCTTCCTCATTTCCAGACATTCACAGGAATATAACATCTGTTGCTGAGAGACTTCCCTGATGCTTGATTATACATCACCATTTTTCACTCGTCTCTTCCTCTCTTGCCCATTAATTGTTAAGCCTCATCATCCTCTAACCTTGGCATAGTTAAATCTTCCATAAATATTTCCTTGTGTGCCTTATTTTTTTCTACATTCCCATGCCTTGGCTGTAGATGATTGTCACTGCTGAAGTGGCACCCTGACCCCATATGCAAAAACGGGAAAATAGGTTGTGGTTGGATGGGTGGATTCCTTTGCTTTATACAGATTTTCTTAAAACTTCCAAGATATTTGCACATTGAGTAACAGCTTAATACTGGCTCTCCCAGTGTGAAAACAGAAATTCAGCAGAGAAGGGCAGTGGACTCTCGTGTTTCTGGGTAAATTTCAGTAAATGGCTGGTAAGTGCACTGCCTGGATGCCATGAAAAAAGAAACATAGAGGACGTGAAAAAAATCACCCACAAAAGGTGAGGAAAAAATACTGACTGAGAAACATACCACAGCTGTTCAGCAAAAAGCAGTTCTACCTCCAGACATGACTTCCAGTAACCTAGAGGAAAGTATAAGAAAACTGCACACAGACCTGGTTAAAATAAATGAAACATACATGGAGTATATCAACTCAAATAATAAAAGTCTGGAAACATGGAAGAAGCTTTAAACAGATACTCAGATGATTTGATAAAACTACAAAACTCAGATGTGGAAATTAAGAAAAAACTGGCTGAATATGAGACTGCTCAAGAAGAGATTTTTCAAAAAATTGTAGAATTAGAAGACAAAACACTTAGGGAATACCTGCTATTTTCACCTGTACCAGAGAAGCTGGAAGAAACAGAGTGTATTAATTTTATGAAAGCAAAAATAAGCAGCTGGACTAGTATTCCACAGCAGGAGTTGTTAATTAAAAGGGCACATTGTGTGTATGGTGCAAACCTGGCTATGACAAAGCAACCTAAGCCATGAATAGTAAAGATGCAATCTTACCAGCAGAAGGAGTTGATTCTGACAAAACTGTGGCAGAAGGACAGAGTACTAAAACTGGGAGACAGCAGAGTGTTTTTGGAAATGATTACTCAATGTATACCAGACAGAAGAGGAGTAAATGTATTCCACTATTAAGGGAATGCCGAGAAGCAGGCATGAGATTCAAACTGCTATACCAGCTATCTTCAAAATATTCTTCCCTGGAGGAACAAAATCATTTTTTGATGAAGTACATGCTAAGGAGGAAATACAAAAGTGTGTCCAACGAAATGTGAGCCGGGAACCAGGAGATTCTGCTTTTTGTTTTTCTGGTAGTAAAGACCACAGAGAGACTGTGCCAGTGAAACCTTTTCCAGTGTTTGGCTGGAGAGAAGGAAGGGAGCAAGAGATTTGACTGGAAATATCAAGAGTACATTGTAAATGAGGCAGAGACAGGGTTTGGGAGATGAAGGTCTACAGGAATAAAAAAACAATAACTTAGAAATTGACAAATGTGGGATTACAAAGCAATAATTATACTTGTGAAATATGACCGAACAAGAAGATCTGAAAGTATTAGACCTTTTTTTATTTTGTTGGACTTGTGGGGAGACACTAAGTTGAATGCTCTATTTCATGTCATTAATGTTCAGAAAATACTTGGGGGAGGGGAAGACGAGGGAGAAAACTAACTGTAAGTAAAACAATTTTTTTCTTAATAGTATTATTTTTTATAGTGTATGATTTTCTTTGCATGCTGTAAAGTAAATTTTTTTTCTCAGTTGTTTTCAAGTGTAATGGGGATAGTACTGTAAACAGGTGTTCCTGTTTTTTTTTCCTCCCGTCTCTGTTTCTCCTTCAGTTTTAAGAAATGTAGATATTGCAATATAAATTAAAAAAAAGAAAAGTCTGGTTAACTCCTTACATCCGAGTGATGCTTTTAGGTGCATCTGCAGTTAACTCCTGTTGACGCCTCTAGGTGTCACATATTGTTCAAATTTGCATCAATAATTCTAAAACCATGCTATGAGCAAGGTTTTAAAAGATTTCATCTTAAAGCTTACACAATGGCAATCTTAACTGCATTAATGTTTGATCTCTTGTCTAGTGCTGGTAGAGATACCAACTGTTAATTTATATAGATACAATTTTCACATTGTCCTAAATATCTCAACAGCCAAGTAATACAAACAGAACTTCTTAGCCTCATATGAAAGTTCTCTGCTAGATGAATAAAATGCTGCAGACAGTATGTGTGTAACTTGAGCAGTTTCTGAGAAATTCTAAGTTGTTTACAAAATATTGCAAACATAAGAGTTACTGTGTTTACTGTGACTTATAAAATTCCACTTAATACCTAGAACCTAAAGAATACTACCATTGTAAAAATACTTTATGCTGAAGGGTTTGCCATTTATACTTCTTTCATAATCCCTACGGTTCCAGAGATGTGAACATTTGTTTGAAATAGATAGCCTATCTACCACAAGAGGAGTGGTTTCTGGCCCAGAAATTGTAGTTTGTTGGCTGTTTGCACAGTTTTTCCATTTCTTTCAACTTTCAGGTTTAAAAGCCCACGTTTGCACTTTTCCCGCCTTTCCTGTAACTAGTCTAGTCCAGATACAGATTTGCTGTATCCAGGACTATATGTAAGCTTTTGATTCCCAAAGCCTTTCTGTATTGGAAGGAAGCCCTCTAGCTTAGGTAGCCTATCTACCACAAGAGGAGTGGTTTCTGGCCCAGAAATTGTAATTTATTGGCCGTTTGTGCAGTTTTTCCATCTCGCTCAACTTTCTAGTTTAAAAGCCCGCGTTTGCACTTGTTTCCCACCCTTCCTGTAACTAGTCTAGTCCAGATACAGACATGCTGTATCCAGGATTGTTTGTAAGCATCTGAGCGGTGCCAAAGTATGCTCTTTAATTTTTCCTTTAGATCTGCTAGTTTTGTCCTGTCCTGCACTTTTACTAGCTTATTAGTCTAGCACTTTACAAGACTTCTTGTAGCAGTTATTGTAGCACACAAAAGTGCTACCCGCACTAAACGTTATACAAGGAAACAGATCCAGTACTTATTATTAATGTCCACCCCTCCAGGCAGGTCTAAAAGGCAGTTCCTTGTGCTTTCTTCTGTTAACCTGGTAAACTTGGGCATCCTGAGGCAATGTAGCAACTGCCTCATGTACACTGACAACCCTCTCCTCTTACCTCTCATCACTCAGACTTGCGAGAGATGCACTTATATATCCAAACTGTAAGCCACGCACTGTCCAACCAAGACCGGAATAGCTGGAACACATAGACCTCCAGAACACACACCAGCAGTGCCCACTTTTGTGGAGGCTCTCAATAAAAATCTACCCAAACAAAAGAGACCTCCAAGGCAGAAATGCACTCGACCACCACACCACAACACTAATCACGAGACACGCAGTATGCCACTCAACCAAAGCCGCTAAGGCAAAACAGCATGCCCAACACACTAGTCATAGGTGACTCGATAGCGAGGCACACTGATGTCCCACTCACTAGGTTGAATAAGGAGAAAGTTACAGTCTGCTGCCTGTCAGGTGCAATGATCCATCACATAATGCAAGCACTCAGGTCCCTCAACAACAGGTACAAATATGACTCAGTCATTGTACATATGGGTGTGAATGACCTGAGACGTACCTCCCTGGACTACATGAAAAGAGACATGGAGGAGCTCTCAGATTATGTATTCCAGGCAGGTATGACCCTAGCCCTGAACAGCATCCTACCATCACCAAGAATGATACCACAGTACGAGCAGAAAATGATTGATTTCAACAATTGGCTAAGTTTCTGCTGTCATTCTAAGGGGATCCAGTATCTGTCTGCCTGGAATGACATGATTGACAGACCTCGATGCTTTGCCAGAGATGGCCTGCATCTGTCAACCCTGGGCTTCTGGATACTGGCCAAGGCTCTTGCCACCCCTATAGTGGCTTTTTTAGGTAGTGTTCCAAAGACCAAATTACCACCGTAGCAGCTACAAACAAATGCAATCTAAGGGTCATGCTGCTCAATGCTAGAAGTCTAAATCCCAAAATGCACTCGCTTGAAGCACTCCTTAAAATGGAGATCATTGACATTTGTGCTGTAACATAGACCTGCTTCAAGGCAGCACAAAGCACCCCTACATTACCAGGCTATAACTCTTTCCACACCTTTCGGCCCCAGAACTTGGACCGAAGCTCCAAAGGCGGTGGTGTTTCCATATTCATAAAGAATGCGCACACCTCCAGATGTAGCCCAACATAACACATCAGAGATACTTCAGCTGCAGCTAACATTGGTTAAGACAATGATCCAGGTTGTAGCCTGCTATAGGTCCCCAAACATGTCCCAAGACTCACACTTAACATTCCTAAGCACCCTGGAGAATATTAGGGTCCAACCTAACTTTCTCATACTAGGCGACTTCAACTACCCCTCCACTGACTGTGAAAACTACTCATGTACCAATACACTTGCCCCACGTTTCCTGGAGTTCATTAATTTCAATGCCCTGGACTAACTCATTCTTGCCCCCACTAGAGGTAGCAACATCCTTGACCTGGTCATTACTAACGTGGGTGACCATTGCTCTACACCAATAGTCAGCTCCTCCCTGGTTAGATCCGGCCACAAACAAATCACCTTGGAAATCCACATCCCTCTCACCCCACCCCTCAAAGGTAACCACCATGAAAATTTTCTCCAAAGCTAACTTTGGGCTCCTAAAAACAGAGGCGGCTAACTTCACGGCACCCATGCAAATGGAGAATAATTGCATGACCACCGAATCATACATCAGTGGACTGTACAAACACATACACAAATGCATGGATCTTACCATATCCAATAAAACCAAGATGCTGTCCTCCAAAAAAAGGAAGCCAATCTGGTGTTCCCTTGCCATAAACAAACTCTACAACAGAAGGAGGAAACTGATGCAGAATAAGGTGATATCCCAAGACTGGAAAAACTCCCTTATCAGCCTCAAAAGTTGAGATCCCTCATCAAATCCTCCAAAGCTAGCTATGAAAACAGAATTGCAGCAGATAGTAAAGACAACCACAAGGCCTTCTATAGTTATGTAAAGAATCTCTACACCAATACCGAGATTTGCTCTGAGCTACTGCATAATGGTACCTCCTATACTGAGCCATCAGAATTGCCAATACACTGGCCGACAAATTCAATGCCACCTTTATCCCCCCTCCCAAAGGACCAATCACAATAGCAGTAGATTGCCAGGCACCCACTGTTACTTCTGCACAGGTTAAAGCAGCACTGTCCAAGGCCAAGAATACAGCTTCTATGGGAACTGACAATATCCTTGGCTGTGTTTTATATAAACTTCATAGTGAACTGACACCTCACCTGTGTGCCCTATTTAATCACAGCCTCACCTCAGGCTTTGTCCCTACCAAATGGTGCACTGCTACAGCCATCCCTCTCACAAAGGAGGAGTGACTACAGACCCTGGAAACTATCGCCCCATTAGCCTGATGAGTCTGATATGCAAAGCTATGGAACGCATCATCAAGGACCTAATAAACAAGGATATAGGGAATCTCCAAACCCCACTCAGTTTGGTTTTATGAAGGGTAGATCATGCCTGCTCAACTTGGTTGACTTCTTTGAGTCAGCCACCAGAGCTGTGGATGAAGGCAAAATGGTTCATACAGCCTCCATTGATCTGGCCAAGGCCTTTGATACCATTCCCCACTCAGGAATCATAGAAAAACTCACTAAGCTAGGCATCAACCCCTATATCACTAGGTGAGTTGCAAACTGGCTCACAGATAGAATCCACAGTGTGAAAGTAGCTGACTCCAAGTTAGACTATCGACTAGTCATGAGTGGAGTCCCCTTTTGGGAGGAAGGTTGGCACTTTTCAAAGAAAATTGGAGTTTGATTACCCAAGACAGATGGGTATTGGATATCATACATCACGGTTACAGGTTTTATTTCCATACCTTGCCTCCTTTCAAAGGCATGCCAGACATTCCTCCTCAACAAAGAATAGAGGCTCACAAGCAAATTGTTACTCCAATTAGGGCCATACAGCGGTTCCTATGCCAGAAAGGGGCCTAGGATTTTATTCTCGCCTGTTCCTTGTACCAAAAGGGAACACGTGGAGACCAATTTTGGATTTATCTATCCTCAACACTTATCTGGACATTCCCAAGTTCAAAATGTTGACGTTACAACAGCTTTTACCTCTGCTGGGCAAGGATCACTGGATGGTAACTTTGGATCTCAAGGAGGCTTACCTTCATGTTCCTATCAGGCTAAGTTGCAGGAAGTATCTGCGTTTTCGGACTGGGACTTCTCACTATCAGTTCTCTGCATTGCCCTTTGGCTTATCTACTGCGCCCAGAGTATTTACTAAAGTTCTGGCTCCAGTGATAGCTTTCTTCAGGCTGAAAGGAATACAAATCTATCCTTATTTGGACGATTGCCTGATTCTGGCTCAAGGAAGGGACGAGCTTCTTCGTCATTTGGAATATGTAATAGCAGTGCTAAGATGCCTGGGGTATTCTGTGAACGAAATAAACTCCAGTCTAGTACCCTCTCAAGACATGTGCTTTCTGGGTGTAAGACTGAATACAGCATCCCAGATGGCCTTTCTAACCCCGGACAAACAAAAGAATCTTTCCCTTTACTTCCATCATCTATCTCTTCAGTCCGGGCTGACTGCATGGACAGTCCTTCAAGCCTTAGGGTTCATGGCATCTTGTATTCTGGTGCTTCCCAATGCCAAACTGCATATGAGGAAGTTGCAATGGTATCTCAAAATGTATGGACACAGCACTGCCAGGATCTGGACACTGTCATTCCAATAATACCTTGCATTCAAAAGGAATTTTTGTGGTGGGCTCAGGAATGCCACCTAAACAAGGGACTCTCTGTGACCCGGCCAGAGGCGAGTCAAATTTTAACGACAGATGCCTCGGACAAAGCTTGGGGAGCTCATCTAAACGGAAAGTGGATACAAGACAAGTGGCCTGTCAGACTACAGCATCTACATATCAACTTGAAGGAGATGTTAGCAGTCCAGTTTGCATTAATAGCTTTCAAGGATTTACTTCTTCCAGGGCAGGTGTTGATTCTAACAGACAACACAACTGTCATGTGGTACATCAACAAGCAAGGGGAACACATTCTTATCCTCTATGCAGGCAAGCAATGATTTTGTGGGAGACTGCTCTCAGTTTACAACTAAGTCTTCAGGCAAGGTTTCTGCGGAGCACAGAACTCCTTAGCAGATGTGTTAAGCAGACAAATCATGGATCCCCACAGTGGAAACTGGATCTTCATGTATTTCAGAAATTGACAGTGTCCTGGGGAACTCCAGACATAGATCTGTTCACTTCTCCACTAAACCACCAGCTGCCAAAGTTTTGCACAAAGAGGTTTCATCCCACAGCTTGGAAAGTGGATGCTCTTTCTTTCAGTTGGAAAAATCTTCATGTGTATGCCTTTCCACCTCTGCCTCTCCTCCCAAAGGTACTTCTGAAGGTCAGACAGGACAAGCCAAGGATGATTTTGATAGCTCCAGATTGGCCTCGACAGCACTGGTACCCATTACTGAGAAGTCTAGTACGGAAGCCTCCATGGCCTTTGCCTTTGATTCCACATCTCTTCTATTAAGATTCATGCTGCAGCAATTTCAGCTCACTACGACTGTGACCCACCATTGTTTTCTCATCCTTTGTTCAAGCAATTTCTTAGAGGGGCAAAGAATATAAGACCCCCACGAAGGGCTCCTACTCCTGCTTGGGATCTCAATTTTGTGTTGGAGAAACTCACTCTACAACCTTTTGAGCCTGCAGCTACTGCTGAGTTGAAATATTTGTCATGGAAGACTGCTTTTTTGTTGGCCATTACCTCTGCAAGAAGGGTTTCTGAATTGCAGGCCCTTATGGCAGTTGAGCCTTTCTTAATTTTCCATAAGGATAGGGTATCTTCACGTACTAATCCTTCCTTTATGCCTAAAGTGGTTTCTAGTGTGGCTTTAAACCAAACTATTCATTTGCCTACTTTTTATGCAAATCCCCAAAATAAAGGGGAAAAGATTTTGCACACTTTAGATGTACACAGGCAGTTGCGATATTATTTGGACAGAACTAAAGGGTTCAGACAATCTCAGCAGTTATTAGTTTCTTTTTGCTTTGTGCTGTCAGGGCAAGCCCGTGTCAAAACAAACTATTTCTAAGTGGATTGGATTTTGCATTGCTTTCTGTTATTCCCATCATGGCAAAGAGATTCCAGCTGGGATTAGGCCTCATTCCACTAGGGCTACTGCCACTTCAACAGCTTTTGAGGGGTGGCAACTAAGGATATTTTGGAGGCAGCCACTTGGAGTTCAGTGCATACCTTCTCTAGGCATTACCACCTTCCATTGTACTCTAAATCCAGGGCTGGTTTTGCCACTGCTGTGTTGCAGGGCATTTTGGCAGCTCCTGCTTCATTATAGTTTAGCCATCCTCCCTTACCTCTGCTTTGGGATTCTACCCAAGTGTTAGGACTGCAGCAATGTGAGATGAAGAACATAGTACAGTTTTGTGCCTACCATAAATGTAGATGTTCAAGATCCACATTGCTGCAGTCCAATTCTCCTCCTTCCCTCTGTAGTTTGAGGTGGTTGTGTGGGTTGGGTTATCCATCTGAGGTATATTGTGTATATTGTATATATTGTATATATTGTACATATTTTGGTGTTAGGCTGGTTGGTTGTTTAGTTGTTGTCTATGGGTTTTGACCTTTCTTTTTAGGGTCTTCTGACATCTGGGGCAAGAAAAGACTGAGGATATGACGTCGGTCATGCGCATTTGTACCCTGACGTTCTGATGTCAGTCAAATGCGCCTTGACCGACGTCAGCCTTATACTCTGATATTCGGGCCGACCGAGGGACAGCGGACTACCCAAGTGTTAGGACTGCAGCAATGTGGATCTTCGAACATCTACATTTATGGTAGGTACAAAACTGTACTTTTTTCCATTTCTTTCAACTTTCAGGTTTAAAAGCCCACGTTTGCACTTTTCCCGCCTTTCCTGTAACTAGTCTAGTCCAGATACAGATTTGCTGTATCCAGGACTATATGTAAGCTTTTGATTCCCAAAGCCTTTCTGTATTGGAAGGAAGCCCTCTAGCTTAGGTAGCCTATCTACCACAAGAGGAGTGGTTTCTGGCCCAGAAATTGTAATTTATTGGCCGTTTGTGCAGTTTTTCCATCTCGCTCAACTTTCTAGTTTAAAAGCCCGCGTTTGCACTTGTTTCCCACCCTTCCTGTAACTAGTCTAGTCCAGATACAGACTTGCTGTATCCAGGATTGTTTGTAAGCATCTGAGCGGTGCCAAAGTATGCTCTTTAATTTTTCCTTTAGATCTGCTAGTTTTGTCCTGTCCTGCACTTTTACTAGCTTATTAGTCTAGCACTTTACAAGACTTCTTGTAGCAGTTATTGTAGCACACAAAAGTGCTACCCGCACTAAACGTTCTACAAGGAAACAGATCCAGTACTTATTATTAATGTCCACCCCTCCAGGCATGTCTAAAAGCCAGTTCCTTGTGCTTTCTTCTGTTAACCTGGTAAACTTGGGCATCCTGAGGCAATGTAGCAACTGCCTCATGTACACTGACAACCCTCTCCTCTTACCTCTCATCACTCAGACTTGCGAGAGATGCACTTATATATCCAAACTGTAAGCCACGCACTGTCCAACCAAGACCGGAATAGCTGGTCAAGAGGAGAAGGTCAACACTTGCACCACACCAGATGGAACACATAGACCTCCAGAACACACACCAGCAGTGCCCACTTTTGTGGAGGCTCTCAATAAAAATCTACCCAAACAAAAGAGACCTCCAAGGCAGAAATGCACTCGACCACCACACCACAACACTAATCACGAGACACGCAGTATGCCACTCAACCAAAGCCGCTAAGGCAAAACAGCATGCCCAACACACTAGTCATAGGTGACTCGATAGCGAGGCACACTGATGTCCCACTCACTAGGTTGAATAAGGAGAAAGTTACAGTCTGCTGCCTGTCAGGTGCGATGATCCATCACATAACGCAAGCACTCAGGTCCCTCAACAACAGGTACAAATATGACTCAGTCATTGTACATGTGGGTGTGAATGACCTGAGACATACCTCCCTGGACTACATGAAAAGAGACATGGAGGAGCTCTCAGATTATGTATTCCAGGCAGGTATGACCCTAGCCCTGAACAGCATCCTACCATCACCAAGAATGATACCACAGTACGAGCAGAAAATGATTGATTTCAACAATTGGCTAAGTTTCTGCTGTCATTCTAAGGGGATCCAGTATCTGTCTGCCTGGAATGACATGATTGACAGACCTCGATGCTTTGCCAGAGATGGCCTGCATCTGTCAACCCTGGGCTTCTGGATACTGGCCAAGGCTCTTGCCACCCCTATAGTGGCTTTTTTAGGTAGTGTTCCAAAGACCAAATTACCACCGTAGCAGCTACAAACAAATGCAATCTAAGGGTCAAGCTGCTCAATGCTAGAAGTCTAAATCCCAAAATGCACTCGCTTGAAGCACTCCTTAAAATGGAGAACATTGACATTTGTGCTGTAACATAGACCTGCTTCAAGGCAGCACAAAGCACCCCTACATTACCAGGCTATAACTCTTTCCACACCTTTCGGCCCCAGAACTTGGACCGAAGCTCCAAAGGCGGTGGTGTTTCCATATTCATAAAGAATGCGCACACCTCCAGATGTAGCCCAACATAACACATCAGAGATACTTCAGCTGCAGCTAACATTGGTTAAGACAATGATCCAGGTTGTAGCCTGCTATAGGTCCCCAAACATGTCCCAAGACTCACACTTAACATTCCTAAGCACCCTGGAGAATATTAGGGTCCAACCTAACTTTCTCATACTAGGCGACTTCAACTACCCCTCCACTGACTGTGAAAACTACTCATGTACCAATACACTTGCCCCACGTTTCCTGGAGTTCATTAATTTCAATGCCCTGGACTAACTCATTCTTGCCCCCACTAGAGGTAGCAACATCCTTGACCTGGTCATTACTAACGTGGGTGACCATTGCTCTACACCAATAGTCAGCTCCTCCCTGGTTAGATCCGGCCACAAACAAATCACCTTGGAAATCCACATCCCTCTCACCCCACCCCTCAAAGGTAACCACCATGAAAATTTTCTCCAAAGCTAACTTTGGGCTCCTAAAAACAGAGGCGGCTAACTTCACGGCACCCATGCAAATGGAGAATAATTGCATGACCACCGAATCATACATCAGTGGACTGTACAAACACATACACAAATGCATGGATCTTACCATATCCAATAAAACCAAGATGCTGTCCTCCAAAAAAAGGAAGCCAATCTGGTGTTCCCTTGCCATAAACAAACTCTACAACAGAAGGAGGAAACTGATGCAGAATAAGGTGATATCCCAAGACTGGAAAAACTCCCTTATCAGCCTCAAAAGTTGAGATCCCTCATCAAATCCTCCAAAGCTAGCTATGAAAACAGAATTGCAGCAGATAGTAAAGACAACCACAAGGCCTTCTATAGTTATGTAAAGAATCTCTACACCAATACCGAGATTTGCTCTGAGCTACTGCATAATGGTACCTCCTATACTGAGCCATCAGAATTGCCAATACACTGGCCGACAAATTCAATGCCACCTTTATCCCTCCCAAAGGACCAATCACAATAGCAGTAGATTGCCAGGCACCCACTGTTACTTCTGCACAGGTTAAAGCAGCACTGTCCAAGGCCAAGAATACAGCTTCTATGGGAACTGACAATATCCTTGGCTGTGTTTTATATAAACTTCATAGTGAACTGACACCTCACCTGTGTGCCCTATTTAATCACAGCCTCACCTCAGGCTTTGTCCCTACCAAATGGTGCACTGCTACAGCCATCCCTCTCACAAAGGAGGAGTGACTACAGACCCTGGAAACTATCGCCCCATTAGCCTGATGAGTCTGATATGCAAAGCTATGGAACGCATCATCAAGGACATAATAAACAAGGATATAGGGAATCTCCAAACCCCACTCAGTTTGGTTTTGTGAAGGGTAGATCATGCCTGCTCAACTTGGTTGACTTCTTTGAGTCAGCCACCAGAGCTGTGGATGAAGGCAAAATGGTTCATACAGCCTCCATTGATCTGGCCAAGGCCTTTGATACCATTCCCCACTCAGGAATCATAGAAAAACTCACTAAGCTAGGCATCAACCCCTATATCACTAGGT
This sequence comes from Protopterus annectens, assembly GCF_019279795.1. Classification (NCBI taxonomy): domain Eukaryota; kingdom Metazoa; phylum Chordata; order Ceratodontiformes; family Protopteridae; genus Protopterus; species Protopterus annectens. The sequence goes on from NC_056732.1 coordinate 1,007,906,182, forward strand.
GAGTTGCAAACTGGCTCACAGATAGAATCCACAGTGTGAAAGTAGCTGACTCCAAGTTAGACTATCGACTAGTCATGAGTGGAGTCCCACAGGGTTTGTTCCTGGGTCCTTTCCTGTTTGGTATCTAATTATCTGAAGTCCAGGCCAACAAGAAGGAACTCTGGCTGACAAAGTTAGCAGATGATTGCAAATTGGGAGCTATTATTAATTCCCCAAGTGATGTTGACATCCTACAAAATGGCCTCACAGAGGCCAACGACTGGTGTCAGAAACGTGGCCTTAAGTTCAATGCCAAAAAATGTGTCGTCATCCCCTCTACGAAAAACCCAGTTCCCATGAATTACCAAATTGATGGTTGTCCATGGAAAACAGAAGGCGTTATAAATCTGGGAACACAGGTTGACAGGATCCTCTCTTTTGATCACCACATTGCCACTGTGGTCAGAAAGTCCTTCCATGTGGCACATCATGTTACTAATGGTTTTGCATCCAGGAAGAAAGAGGTCATTGTCTCCCTCTACTTTTCCCTTAGGCCACTCATGGAGTACAATGCCCCATATGGCATGTACCTCACTGGACACCTGCAACAACTGGAGAGGCCGCGAAAGTACCTCACAAAGAGGATCCTAGGCTTTAAACACTTGCCCGATATGGACAAACTCAAAAAACTCCAGCTATTCTCTGTCTTATATCATCTACTTAGAGGTGATCTCTGCTTGACTTACAAAGCCAGGTCTGACCCAGCTCTGTTAGAAATGCTACATCTAAAGAAATCCCAATCCCTCTGCACCACATGCTCCAGAGACCTCAACTTCATTACCACAATCAACAGAACGTACTGGAGAGACATGTTCCTAACCCAGAGAATGCTCATGCTATGGAATACACTTCCCATACATGTCAAGCAGAGCACCTCACTGACCCTCTTCAAGAGAAATCTTGATGAGTGGATGGGAAATAGAAAATTCACCCTGGGAATAACTCTAGTGGCTGTACTTGACAGAGGCACTGAGAATTAAGGTCGGGTGGTACAGTGCCAGGGTAATCCTATGGCTAGGTTTGTAAAGGCCCCAGGGCCATCAGCCTGGTACACACCTATAAACCTGTGAACCTATATGAGGGACATAATTTGATTCTGTCAAAAGGCTTACCCTTCGCCCATTGGAAGTTACAGTGCAAACTTCCTGAGCTCCACTGGAGTGAATGAATTAAAAGTGTATGACAAAAGAAAAAATACTGTGCTTTTTTATTCTTGCATATGGGAATGACTGGATTAAGGCCCTTAGCTTGATCTAGTAACAAACTTTAAGAGAAAGCAAGTAAATGAAGAAGAATATTGAGTATTATAGGCTTTTTTAGCAAATAAATGTATAATTAGTAGCAAGTGTGCAGCTATTCCTCATGTCTCCATGGCGACAATCTGATAAAGACAAATTGGCTAGCAGATAATGTTCTCTGAAAGCATTCAGGTGTTTTCCTAGCTGGGGGAGCATAAGATAATAGGAAGTTACTAGGCTATTGGCCCTGAGGCCCTTACAAGCCTAGCCAAGAATTTATCCCATATTCTAACAATTCAGCACTCGATACTCCTGTCTAGCAGGGACACATTTAGTGTCCCAGTGGTGTATTTTCTGTTACCTGTCTGGTTATCTAGGTTACTTTTAAAAAGGGTACTCTGCTTGACGTGGAGAGGTAGCCTATTCCACAGAATGGGGAGTCTCTGGGACACAAATCTGTCCTGCTAACAAGTCCTGTTGTTGTCATAGACCAGGTTGAGGTCACACATGCGGGTTACTGTTGTGGAGCTTGACTTGTGGATATGCAGCAGTCCCATCAAGGTAGGGTTTGAGATTGCTTTGTATGCCAGACAGAGGTCGCCACTGAGGAGTCTGTATGAGACTGAGTAGAGGGACAGGGCTTTTAGCCTACCTGTGTAGGGTAGATGTTTGAGGCCCTGTATTCTCCTGGTGAGGAACCTGTGTGGTCTTTCCAGCTGCTGCATGTGCTTTGTGAGGTACAATCTGAAAGGGGTGTTATATTCAATGATAGGTGTTATAAGGTAAGAATAGAATGCAGGGATGTTATGACGTCCTTGGATGAGATACCCTTTTTAATAAGGTGGGTCATGTCAAAAGCTTTCTGTACAGTTGAGGAAATATGGTGGTCAAAAGTCAGTTTGCTATCAACTTGGGTGTCCAAGTCCCTCACGACTTGCTTAGGACCTTGTTATTTATATGATAATTTGTGGGGCTGTCACTCTCCCCAAAGGGGGATAGTGATGCAATTTTTGGCATTCAGTTTGAGGTCATGTTTCTGGAACCAGTCCTCTTGGAGGATATCCACATTACTAGGGGAATTGATGACAGCACCCATCTTGCAGTCATCTGCAAACTTGGTCAGCCATAGCCCATTGGTTTTGGCCTGCATCTCAGAAAAGTATATCCCAAACAACAGAGCACCCAAGACTGATCCCTGGGGTACACAGCTCGTTTCGAGTTTACTGCTTGAGGTGGCTTCTCCTATTTTGACTAGATGGGTTCTATCAATGAGCCAGTTTGCTCCCCGTCTGGTAACATATGGATTAATGCCTACTTGAGAGACTTTATCTATTATACCTGAGTGGGAATAGTATGCAGTAGTAACGTAGGCAGTGTGCACCATCTTATCCTCATCTATGGCTTTGGTGACTGTCTCAAAGAAGTCAACCAAATTTAACAGGCATGACCTCCCCTTGATGAAGCCAAACTGTGTGGGATTGAGTGTTTGGTGGTTGTCAATGTCCTTGTTAGTGAGGTCAATGGTAATCCGTTCAATGGCCTTACAGATCAGGCCAGTTAGGCTAATGGGTCTATAATTTCCTGGATTGGTGAATGCACCACCTTTGTGCAAGGGATGACAGTCACTGTCCACCACTTGGCTGGGACGAAGCCAGTACTCGGGCTTTGGTTGAATAGGGTACCTAATGGTGATACAAGTTCCTGCCTGAGTTCATGTAGGATGCAGCCTGGGACATTATCAGGACCCATGGAGGCTGTATTTCCTGTCTTTGAGAGGGCAGTGATGACTTGCTCCCTAGAGATAAGGGGATGGGGCCAGGTGCTGGGGAATGTCCTGATTTCCTGATGGTGGGGACAGAGGGATGAGGTTTTCAGTGAACCTGTCTTCCAGCAGGTTGGTTATATCTACAGGGTTTGTATATGTGGTGCTCTTGACCACCAGTTCTGAGCAGATCTGAGTGCTTCCTTTGAGACTGCGGACATATGTGAGGAAGGCCTGATGATTGTCTGTAGTAGATGTGGCTAGTTTGGACTCGAAGTTCGCTTTGGATGATTTCATTAGTATACTTATCTCCTTGTTCAGGCTAAGGAGAGATTGCTTCCAATTAGGCACCTGCAGCTTCTTGGTCCTGGACAACAATTTTTTTCCTTTTATTATAGAGTTTATTTATTGCAGATGTCCACCAGACAGGTTTACTCTTCCTTGTGGAGAATGATTTTGCCCTATCAGATATTCCAAATTCCATGCAGCTATATAAATGTTTTTTTAGTACTTTGGTGTAGATTTGGACATTTACGCTAGTTCCTGTGGAGGTGAAGGGGGCTGTGAAGTACTTTATACCTTCCCTCAGTAGGTTGTAATCTAGTTTGGAGACATTTTTATGTCTGCCCCTGGCAAGGGAGGGGGGGGGGGGCGAGGGAGATGGTGATTTCGAAAGTGACTGCTCTGTGGTCTGATCTTACCAGGGAGGATGACGCTGTAGGGATGCTGCAGTGATTACTCATGTTGGTTAATACCAACTCCAAGATATTATCACCTCTTGTGAGGGTGTCGACCAGCTGGTCCAAAGCATTTGCACTGACAAAATCAAGGAATCTCTGGGCATTTGTGTTTTGGCATGAGTAGTTCTTCCACTATTTGGTTGGATAGTTAAAGGGTTGAATCTTGATAGATTTGAAGAGGTTCATGTAGGTGGAGTCAGCATCTTGAGTCAAAGTTGGGGGCCTGTAGCTAGCTATGATTTGAATAGAGGTCTGGTCAGCAGTTAACGGCACATAGAGTGTCTCCTGTACGTCATAATGTTTGACCAGCCTGGAGGTGTGTATGTCTTTAATATATATTGAAATTCCACCTCTTTTGCTGTACTGCCTATGGTTTCGGGTCTGAATGTTTGATAGGATGAGTAATCTGGTATGGTTGTGGTGCCCTCCACGGCTCTGAACCAGGTTTCTGTGACTGCATAAATGTCAGCATCTTCCAGGGTTAAGAATGCTTGCAGTGAGTGCAGTTTCATGTGTAGACACCTAGCCTTTAGCAGCATTACCTTTAATTTGCATTTTGATGAACTTTTCATGTTAGTAGTTTTGACCTCATGGCATTGCCTAAAAAAGGCACTATAGGGGAGGCAAGAGCCTTTGCCAGAAGCCTGAAGCCCAAGGGACACAGATGCAGGCCATCTCTGGTAAAGCATCATGGTCTGTCGATCATGTCTTCCCAGGTTTTAGGTACTGGATCTCCTTTGTATGACACCAGAAACTAAGCCATTAAGGTCATTCATTTTCTGTTTGCATTGAGGCATCATTCTGGGTGACAGTAGAATGCTGCTTAAGGCTAGGGTCATACCTGCCTGGGACACATATTCAGCAAGCTCGATCATGTCTCTCTTTATATAGTCCAGGGAGGTACGTCTCAAGTCATTAAAGCCAAGATGGACTACAACAGAGTCATAACAGTAACTGTTGTTGAGAGACTTGAGTGTATGTGTGATATGATGGATTCTGACACCTGACAAACAACTGTGACTTTCTCTTTATCCAGCCTTGTGAAGGGCACATCTGTGACTCTCACAATGGAGTCTCCTGCGACTAATATTTTGGGTTTATGGTTGGGCGTTAGTAGTGTAACGATAAAACTAAAAGAACTAAAATTATTTTCATTACTTGTATCTTACTATCCATATCCATAAATAGGAGCTACCAGACATCCCTCCTTATTACTGTTGCAGTATTCCTTGCTCTTGGGATGTCTTGCTGAAGATAGCCTAACGTCTAGCCAGTATACCAAAGCCTTTACATCTTCTGGGTATATCTTACGTGCAAGCCATAAGGTACATATTTGACATATGTCCGCTTAATCCTCAAAACTTCTTTGCTGCCAGTCTGAATGTTACCTCTGAATTTAGTCTGTATGCTGTTCACTGAGTTGGTTCATCTACTGACCCTTCTACAGATAAGTGCCCCATTAGGGTTCCTTTCTGGAGTTTTTATTTCTTCCTTGCTTGCATTCTTATCATCCAGGAATGGAAAATGTGAGTGTAGGAGGCAGATTCCTCATAAAGATTGACACTAAAGTGTCTTTTTTGTTTACTTGCTACACACAACTATACTCAGTGTGATATTTGTCAAGCATTTGTCCTTAACACACTCCACAGCCATCTATCATCCTTTTCAATTTATTTGGAAAACCAGCGTCTGAAGCTTTTGACTCAGGGTACCATGACTGAATCTGCCTCCCTAAAGTTCAGCCATTACTTAAGAAAAACAAAAATGAAAAATAACGTATTGAACATGCTGCTGTTCAGCCTCTACCAGGCATCTCCCTCAGGTTGGATGACCTACCCAAGGCTGTGCTTACATCTGATACAGAAGTACAGAGGGAACCACAGATAACAGCATCTGAAGTGCCTAGTGACTACCCCAAATTTTATTGGGGAAGGGGTGTCTGTGGATAAGGATCCTCACAAAGAGTTGTAGGACTTTACTAAGGGGCTGTTTGTTGCCCTCATGACCCTGAAGCCCCCACAAGGGTTGTCTGCCCCTACCTCTGCTCCCTGGTCATCCAAACCTGCTAAGAAACTTAGTGATTCAGATTCTTCTGATGATGAGTTAGCGTTTGTTGAATAATCTCTGGCATATTACTCCCAGATCCACTCTCCTTTGGACCTGGTGTCCGATGAAGAACATTCTTTGTCCCCCGACTCTCCTTTTTCAGGAATTATCCTTTGAGGATACAGTAGTCCATATGATGGAACACTTTAAGTGGGACTGTTCCCAGTTTTCTGGGGTTCAAAAGAGATATTATGAACTCTTGCAAATGAACTCACCTGGACCCTCTGCCATCCCTCCTGTCTTAGTTGCCCTTTTGGATACATTTACAACAGCTTCTCAGGCTCCTGATTCTCAACTTCCAGAAGAAGCCAGATTGATTTTAGAAAGGTCCTGAGGATCATAAATACTTTTATAAAAGTTCTTCATATAATCCTTGTGTTGTTTCTATGTCCACAGATAAACAATCCACACTGCTTTCCTCTTCTAAGCCTTTACCTTCTGACAAGACCATGCTATGGAGAAATAAGGAAAAAAGTGTATTCTTCTGCTCCTTTTGTTTTAAGGTCATTAATTATCATACCCATATGACTAGATATGTTTTGACTCTTTTTTTCCCAGTTAGTGAGTGGTTGAGGGGTTGACTGATGTGCCTGATTTGGGCTGTAAGACTTCTGCTCTTTCTCTTCTGAGGCCTTTCTCTCAGGTAGCTTGCTTCACCATTAAATGCATCTGTGATGCAGCTGATTGCCTGTACTAGGGCATCTGCATCTGGTTCTGTCACAAGGGCAGTTGTGTCTTTAAGACTTAACCTGAGAACATTAAGATCAAACTCTTAGATTCTCCCTTCGACAACCAAAATCTTTTTGTCACTGCTGCTGTAGAATTGTTTTAAACCCTTTAGGATAAGTGCAAGATTATGCAAGACCTGAAGCAAATTTTTGTTTCCCCTGTATCTAAGTTCCAGAGGAACTATCTATCCAAATCTTCTTTTGTCTGTAGGTAGCCTAGACAACCTGCTAGGAACAAGAGGATCACTAAGCAGAATTTCCCAGACAAGCCTACTCAGAGTTCTAGAGGCCAAAAAACTTATTTTCCTGACAAATGTTCAGCCTCTCCTTTTCCCCAGCCATTTTCCCCTGTCTCTCAGGCTGTTTCATTTCCTGTTTGGCAACAGATAACCACAGACACATAGGTTGTTTTCATCATCCAGCTCAGATATTTTATTGTTTGGAAGTCCCTGCCTTCATTTCCAACTTTCCTCAACCTCCTTCTTGCCAGCTTCATCATTTCCCTTGGTTCTGTGGTATGTTGTGGATCAGGGAACCATCCAACCTGTTCCATTGTCTCAGCAGGGAACTGTTTTTTATTTTGGAATGTTTTGGTTTCCAGGAAAGAGGGTTCATGGAAGCCCATACTGGTCCTATCTTGCCTCATCATCCTTTCTAAAGGTTCCTTCCTTCAGAATGTTGCCTCTTCAGACACTTTTCCCTCTTTTGCTTCCTGAAACTTTTCTTGTATTTCTGGATTTGAAGGATGCTTGCCTCTGTATTCCCATTCACAATGTCTTCAGGAGGTTTTTACATTTCTCTGTTTCTTCCTCTCATTATCAGTTATCTGCTTTGCCTTTTTGATCTTTCTACAGCTCAATGGATATTTACCAAATGTCTGGCCCCTGTGGGAGCTTTCTGCAGACTCCAGGGATTTCAGAGATTCCTTTATTTGGGTGACTTTTTAATCCAAGCTCCCTCTCAGCAGCTGCTGCTTCAAAATCTACACTTCTGTATAGTGTGAGGTTCACCTTCACTCTCAAAAAGTCTGTGTTGACTTCTTCTCAGGACCAAGTTTTTTCAGGGTTGCAGGATTTATACCATCCAAATGTTGGCCTGTCTCCTGACTCTTATGTGTTTCTCTTTGACTGCTTACTTCCACTCTCTTCTTCATGTTCCAATCCTTTCTGCAAGGGAGTTTCTCTGAGCCCTTGGATACATGGCATTCACCATTGTCATAGTTCCTTTTGCCAAGTCCCACACGTGGAAATATCAGTGGTATCTCAAGGCTGTTTGGCTTCAGCACTGCCACCCCATGGAGTACCTGGTCCCTCTCTTACCTTGTCTCAAGCTTGAGCTCTGCTGGTAGATTCATCAGATTTCCCTAAATCCAGGTCTGCTTTTTTAGGTTCATTTCCTTATTCAGGATCTGTCCATGGATGCTTCCGATCATAGTTGGGGAACCTCCTCCAAGAACCTGAAAGTCCAAGGTCTTTGGTCCCATCAACAGATGACCAACCATATCAATATCAAAGAGATGAGGCCTCTACTACTAGCTCTCCAGGCCTTTCAATCCCCTTGGGCTCCATGTCCTCAAAATATTTTTACAGACAGTACCATATCCATGTGGTATATAAACAAGCAAGGGGGCACAAAATCTTACTTTGGCAGACTGGCTCTTCAGGCTTTTGATTTTGCAGTCAGCCATCATCTTGTTTTTCATGTGGATTATATCCCTTCAAAGCACAATCTAGTGGCAGACTCTTTGAGCAGGTCAAGGACTCATCCTCAAGAATGGATGTTTCATGTGGAAGTGTGTTTCTGGACATTGTACATCAGTGAGATCTTCCTTGGGTAGATCTTTTTGCCTTCCCTTTGAACAGACAACTTCCTCAGTTCTTTCCATAGTGCTAGGTCCTCTAGCTTGGAGAGTGGACGCCATGTCTTTTTCTTGGAAGATGATGTTTCTATATGCCTATCCTCCTCTCCCTTTACTTCCCAATGTCCTGCACAGAATCATGTGGGACACACCCAAAATCTTGCTGATGACTCCCTTTTGACTCAGACAACACTAGTTCCCCCATTCTCTTTTGCCTGGCCAGCGGCAGGATGGATCTTCTCATGCACGAAAAAGGATCTCTCATTCACCCTCACTTGTCCACACTTAACTAACATTTTGGAGGATAGGGTTTTGATTCATTTGTCACCAGTTTCCACGAGGATGTGCTTCTGGCTTTGCAGGAGGCCAGAAAATCCATTACTAGAAAATCCTATGTGGCTAAATGGAAGAGATTTTCTATTTGGTTTCTCAAGCATGACCTGGAGTCTTACTGTGGAGGTCTCTACGGTTCTTTCTTATTTGTGTGAGTTGCTCAGTGCTGGTTTTGCGTATTCCTCTGTTTAAGTTTATTTGTTAGTCATTTCTGCTTGTCTGCTTTGAGTCCACCTTTGACTTCTAGTTTAGAAGTCAAACAATTTCTAAAAGGCATCCTTCACGTCAGGCCTCCAAGAAAAACTGTTCTTCCTTCTTGGGACCTTAATGTTTTTGAAAGTTTTACTCAGTTCCCTTTTGAACCTGCATTTTCTTCTTCCTTGCAGCATTGTACTTGGAAGACTGTATTGTTGGTGGCTCTTCTACAAAGAAAGTCTGTGAACTGCAAGCACTCATGGTGGTCTTTACTTTTTTGTTTTTTCACAAGGATAGGTTGTCTCTCTGTACCATTCCTTCTTTTATGTCCAAGATGGTTAATGATTTGTTTTTGAATTAGTTAATTTGTCTTCCTTCTCTTTTTCCTTCCTCACAGACATATAGTGGTACTACACACCTTGGATTTACATAGACAGCACCGATATTACTTGAAGAAGACAAAACATATTAGAAAATCTGAGCAACTCTGTTTCCTTTCATGCCAGGAAATTGGGTTTGGCAGTGACTAAGCAAACTATCTCCTGGATTTCTAAGACCATTTATTTTTGTTATTCTTTTCTTGGCAAGCAGCATTCCTCTTCTGTTTGTGCTCATTCTATCAGGACAATGGCCTCCTTTTGTGCTTTTTTCAAGGGTCTGAATACTTGATCCATCTTGGAAGCTACTACTTACTTGGTCTTCCATTCACACTTTTACCAAACATTACAAATTGGATTTCATTTCCAGGGCCACCATGGGTTTTGCCAGGGCCATCCTTCATGAGTTTCTGGAGAGCTGTTCTCTGCCTTCCTCCTTCCATGCTTTCCAGGAGCTTTTGTACTCTTTTTTTCCTCAAATATTTTTTTTATTGTCAATTAAAATAACATTTACATAATATTTTTAAATATTTTAAACAACTATATACAATATTTACAATAGCCTGACTTTCAGTTATATACACTGTATGTTATTAAATATAGAATTAACAGATCAGTTATCAGAGGTACAATATTGATTATTGCAGAGTGTCCAACAAAGATATAACTTTTTTCCTAGGATTATTTACCAATGGCCTGGGATAGATTCGTAGTTCTTTGATTTTTATTTCCATCGATGCAGTTGTCTTCAGTAAAGTGTAGAATTCTTCCAAGGTCGGGGGTGTATTTGAATTCCACCTTCTGGTTACACATTTCATAGATATCGCAAGTATTGTCCATAACAAATACATATTTGTCTTATTCAGGTAGGGACCTTCATTTACATTTAGTATAATCAATACTTTAGTTAAAGTAAAAGATTAATTAAATAAAGCTTGTAAAAAATGATTGATTTCATTCCATTATGATTTAATTTTATTACATTCATAAAAAAATATGAATCCAGTCCGCTTTATTTGACTTTTCACACCTCCAGCAAAAAACATTTCTAGTAGTACTGATCTTTTTAATTCTATCTGATGTTAAAAATGCTCTATGTAAGTATTTCCAGTTAAATATTTTCCAGTACTGTGTGTTAGAGGTGTAATTAACTGATAGTAAGATGTTAGTTTTAATTTCTTCTGTTAACTGCAGTGACTGACCTTTTGTTAAGAACTGCCAGTATGATGGTTTGAGAACTGTTTTATATGTTATTAACTCTTTATATAGATTTGAAATAGAATTTTTCTTTTCACAGCTATTATATATAAATTCATACAGAAAACTTATTAGATTTGGAATATCTTTAAATGAGGAATTATTAATTAATCTGCATAAATCTTGAGAGTACATTAGAATGCTTTGTAAGGTTAACCAGTCCTGTGTTGGAATATTGTAAGCGTTTTTTATCATGTGTATATCTAAAACATTTAATTTATTTACACATTGAGACCAGCATAAGAATCAATTTTGTTCCCAGGAGGTTATTGTTTCCCTCTATATTTTGTGAGGAACATTCTTAGTGATCATAAATGAAGTTAAAAGATTAAACCAAAGTTTTAGATCTATATTTGCATTGATAAGTTTCCTAAAGGAATTGATGTAATGATTAATCAATGTTGTTTTAGAAGGTTTTGTTATATTATATTGTATACTTATGCATAGTATGTATGTACCAGGGTTTTTTGATTTGTCTACTATTAAAACAAATTTTAACAGGTTAAATTCATTTGTTAATATAGCCGTTAATTCTTTCCAGTTGGCAAAATAATTTGGGTTTATCTAGTCTATTGTAGTTTTAAGCACAGATGCTTTTATATATATTTGTATTTCTGGGAAGTTCAATCCTCCTTGTTTCCAGGGTCTAATGTGATGAGTTAGAGCTACTCTATTCTTTTTGGGTTACCATAAAATTTTTATTAAACATGAGTTTTTTTCTTTAAGAATGCATCTTTCAGGAATTAACTGTATTGCTAATGCTACATATAGTATTTTTGGCAATAAGACCGTTTTTATTATTTGCAATCTGACTTCAAAAGTTAATATAATTTTGTTTCACTTTTATATATATATATATTTTTTATTGTTTCAATAACGTTTTTATAATTTATTAATATTGCTTTGTTTATATTTTTGTATAATACTATTCCTAAATAATTTAGCGTAAGTTCTTGTTTTCCTATGATGGATTTAGCTGTAACTTGTAGTTCTTTTTTCTTATTTAAAAATTGAAATTTTGATTTTGATCTATTAAAGCGTAGACTTGAAATCTTATAAAATGCCTCCATTACTTTTCTAGCTCTCCTAATGACTCTCTAGAATTTGATAGGGTTAATAAAATATCATAATCAAAAAGCATTATTTTAGATATGTACTGGTCATAGACTTCTATTCCTTTTATTCTTGGATTATTGCATATTATTTCTGCAAGTATTTCTATAGCCAAAGCAAATAAAATAGGAAAAAGCAGCATCCTTGTTTAGTACCTTTCGTTATGTGGATAGATTCTGAGATGAAAGGACCTAATTTAATGTAGGCTAAATTATTAATATATATGTTTTTAGTAATAAGATGAAGGGAGGAGAAAATTCAAATAATGCTTAAGTTTTAAAACAATATTCCCAGTTGAGGGAATCAAAGGCTTTTTTTCTATGTCTAATCCGATTACAAGTGTTTCTTTATCTTCTTTATTCATATAATCTATAAGAGTAAGTATCCTTTTAATATTATCATGTGTGCTTGTTATATGAAAATCCAGTCTGATCATTATTAATTGTCTTTGAAAGTGGAATTTTCATTCTATTAGCTAGGATTGACATGAATATTTTGTAATCATTATTCAGTAATGATATAGGTCTGTATGAGGTGCAAATGTCTGATGGTTTATTATCTTTTAGAATTGGTGTTATGAGAGAATATTTCCATGGGGGTGGTATTTTTGTTTCTGACTGGACTTCTAGCAAAGTTTTATGAAAAAGGGAGATTACTGTTGAAGGGAAGAGTTTGTAAATTTCCGTAATTATACCATCTGTCCTTGGAGCTTTGTTAGATTTACTTTCTTTTATCTTGTCAACAATTTCTTTGTAGGCTATAGGTTTTTGTAGGTCTAGTTTTAAGTTTTCGGTATTTTTTTTATATTGATAAGGTTTGTATCCAAGTTTATCTGGTTGGTATCTAAATCTTCTTTTTTGAAGTGTTCCATATAATGGAGCAGAAATGTTTCAAGGATGTCTCCTATATCTGATACTTTTTCCCTTTCTTTTCAGGATATACTTCTAATGTAATTTTGCTTTAGATTGTATTTTAATTCTTGTAGATAAGTTATGTAGATATCTGGGGGAAGTGGCTAATGAGTTTATTTTTAATTTTTCCAAGGCTAGACAAGTTTTGTGTGTTAGAATTTCATTATATATTTTTTATTTAATTCCTCTATTTCTTTTTTGACTTCTGGACAATTCTGATTTTTTTTTTTAGATTTTGCTGTCAAGAGTCTGGTTTGCAAGTCTAATGATTCAGCTTCCCACTCTCTGACTTTGTTTTTGTACCAGCTAAGGTTCTTACCAAATAAATATGCTTTAATGAGTCCCAAACCATGACTCTACTGATTTCTGTTGTATTATTAATTTCAAGAAATAATTGTAGTTCTGACAACATCCAGGGTCTGAATTCTTTAATTTTTGTGATATATGATGGAATTCTAGTTGAGAGGATTAAAGATTTAAACTTTATTTGGAGCTTCATTATCAGAGAATCATGATCTGAGAAGGGCCATGGAACTATTGAGAAGTTGAGGATTTTTGTTTGTAAATCTTGAAGTACGAATAATTTGTCTATTCTGGTTTGTGTTAAAAATCTATGGTCTTTATGGGAAAATAATAAGGATTTATCATCTTTTACTTTAAAAGTGTCTATTAAATGAAATTAATCAATCAATCTTTTTTAAGGATTTTGAAATAGTTGCTATGCAAAAAGACTTCTTGGTGGTTTCAGAAGCTTCTGAGGTACAATTAAAGTCTCCTCCCAGTATAAGATTTCCTTTATAATTGTTGGAAATAAAATCTAGGTGATTTTAACTGTTCCTGCTCCAATTCCTGGGAACCAGTATAGATTAACTAAGGTCCATATTCTGTTATTAAATTTAATTATAACAAATGCTAGTAGACCTTCTTGGTCTTCATATTTATAAATAACATTTGGAGTGATTATGTTTTTCTTCCAGAGAATTGATACTCCTTTTGTCTTTGTTCTATAGGAGGATTGAGCTAAGACAGTTTAGCCCTTAGGGTTCCAAATAAAGCTATCATTACTACTTGTGCCTTATTTAGATTTAAATATTTTAGTAAGTTTGATCTTTTATTTGCATTATATAAGCCATTAGTATTTAATGATAAGAATGTTAAATCCATTTCAAGTTATTGTTGGAAGAACCTTTTTGCTTCTTTTTTTAATTATTTTGATTATAGTAGTTATACCATATTCTCTGATAACATTGAATGTTATTTTTATGTGTGTAAACTTGGGAGTGTAATTTAATGTTCTTTCTTCTTTAAATACAAGTAGGGTAAAATTCTGGTCAGGCTTTAAAAAAGTACTTCTATAAAACATTAATTCTAAAGTATCAGATACAAGTAAATATGAATTTCCCATTAAACATGGAATGAAAGTCATTCCTAAACCAATAGATAAAGATAGATCTTTTGGATTATCACTCATACCTTTAACCAACAATATCAACTGAGCTCCATATGTTAAATTATTATATGGAGAATTTTCTTAAAAGAGATATGAAATTCTATATTATTCTATTATTGTTCTATAGTATTTTATATATCAGGATGGAATGTTAGTAGTGTAAACAATTATTAAGTTGACTTAGAAAATATCCAGTATTTAGTTACCCTTAAGAGATCTCAAATATGTCCGATATGTCATTTTGGATAAATTAAATGCAACAGAGGAGCATACACTAAATAAGCCAACAACAAATAGATTATTACTAAACTAATTTGACTAAAAGGACTCTACAGGAGAAAATGAGTGATTGATTACCAATGAAATATGAATTTACTGTAGGTGTACTGTCTTCCTTTACTTTCCCACTCTTCAGCTCACCAACTGCAACTTACACTTATGAAAAGACATGGCTTATCAGAGGTATCCGGACTCTGAGTAGAGGTGCCCTACATTCTAGTGTGTAGTGCTTTTACATATTTATAGATTTACAAAGCAGAGTCTAAGAATGAACTATGATCACTCTGACAATTCCCATCCTGCATAGGGCACCTCCTCCTTCCAGAATGGGTAATCACATCAGGTTTAGAATGAATGTGAAGGTACTTATATGGTAATCAAGACTTACCTTGGGTAACTATTAATCAGATAGTATTTCGAGCATCGTAGAGAGTTCTCAGGGCAGTTAGAATACTCTTGAGTCTCTCCTCCCTTGACCAAAAACAGAGAATTCCCTTCCCTTTCTTTCTCTTGTTTTAAATCAGTACTAATAAAAAAATTCAGCAAACATAGGTAAACAGAAATAACATTCAGTAGTCTGTCTTGTACATGACTCGCAATCCATTAAACAAGTCAGTGACTAACATCACTTTAGTAAACATTATAAAGACAAATTAAAAATAATTTTCTAGCTCTTTAAATTTTCTGATAAAGCAAAAAGTTAACAATAAGCTATTTTAACTAAAAGTATAAAACATTAAAATTTTTCCTTGCACGTATACATTTCTACTTGTATTGTAGTGTCAATAGCTGTCTTTGAAATCTGTACAATACTTCACTTCTTCAAATCATTCCTTTTTCAATTCGGGTTTTGTTTTGTCAAAACGTCACCAGTATTTCAAGGGCACAATTAATATTTAGACTGATGTTTCAAATAAATAAACTCAAAAGACAGGCACAGCAGATCAGCAAGAGATGTTTATTTTCACTCCACGAACAAACCTCACAGAACAGAAACAAAAACAATAACGCTGCTACAGTTCTCAGCGCCTTTTCGTCGACATGCACTTCATCAGAAAAGCTAAACAGTGCTGAGTGTGCTAAATTTATAATTCAGATGTTATTTGAATGTACTAGTGGTGTCTCCTAACTAATTAAAATGTTAATACATTCAATTAACATCCTTGTTGTTGAAATTGCAGATTTCTTAACAAAATCAAAGAAACAATATCACCATCTAGTGGTGAAACAAAAACTTTACAGGCAGGAATACATAGTAAAAATGTATATAAATATTGTATGCTCTAAAAACCATTTTAATTAATACATAAAAAATGTACCTGTGTGCAAAATGTTTGAAAAACATATAAAAATGTATGTATGAAAAATATTAAAATGTGTATAAAAAAAAAAAATATATATATATATAAGTACAACTGATATATGGGTGAGTGGTTATAACCTGGCTGATCTCAGCTTTAATACAGGATGTTAAGTTGTCAATCTCGCCTTCATTCTTGCTGGATGGGTTCGGAGCCGATCCTCGGCTCTGACTCGGCACTTGCTTAGCTTGAGAACTCCTTTTACCAGCTCGAGGCAACCCTATATCCCATGATGCAAGGCGGGACTACCCCAGATCTCGTTTGCCGCTTTGCGAAAGAGGTCTCCTTTTTGCCAGCTGAGGTAAGTTGGAATTTTCAAAAGCTTAGTCAGGGTTTTATCTCTCCCTTATTCCTTTTTATAGTGTGTAGTATTTCTACAGCCCACCCTATTTCCCCATTTAGTTAAAAACTTCTAGTTTTTATAAAAAGTTTAAAGATTTTTTCAGTTAGGCCTAGGCCCCCTTCTTAATCCCTACCTGTGTCTGTGTTTGTTGGGATTAATTGTGTGATTGTTTGGGGTGTGTGTGAGTATTATTTCTTCTTGGACTATGTCTAAGGAAGGCAAGGTCTCAGGCTTCAAGAAGTGTGACTTGTGCTGTCAGAAAATGTCTCTGACAGACGGTCACACTTCTTGTGTTTACTGCCTGGGGCCTTTGCACCTGCAGGACTCCTGTGCTTTGTGTCATTCTTTTAGCCAGAGAGTCCTGCAGGAAAGGAGGAATAAATTGATCCTCCGTGGCTTACTAAAGCCAGAAGGTTCACCCACTAAAACTGGGTCTAGTAAACCTTCTAAGCCACCGAAGGTTCAGGCTACAGCTTCTAAGCCTTCTCCGGTGGCTCCGACTCCTTCGGAGTCGAGGTCGGCTCCGGTCAGAGCCAATCTTTCTTCTTCTAAAGTAGTAGTGTCGGTTCCGATCGGTTCCGACACCCAATCTACTGTTGCCTTGTCGGCTCCGGCTGGAGCCGACATATTATCCAGTATCGGAGCCGAGAAGCCTTCGGCTCCATCTGGAACTCAGGAGACGTCGGCTCCGATGACTTCGTCCAGGAAGGGATCTCGGTCCCCTTCTGGAGAGTATCCACTGCTCCGGGTCTCCTCTTTTGTCGGAGCGGAGTCATCGGAGCCGATCTTCGAGATCTTCCAGGCTGTCTGACCACGATTTAGAGAGGGTGGTAAGCAGGCTGTTGAAGTCGCAGGCACTAGCCCAAATGCTCCATAGCCCATCTCAGCAGACTTCGGCTATTGCTTTACCCCTTGAACTTCCTCCTCCGACTCCCCTCCAGAGTTCGGAGCCGGAGCTTCTCGGGACAGTGACCGTGTCGGCGCCGGGACCGATACATCCTTCTTCGGCTCCGTCATCTTCGGCTCCGATCTCTTCCATGAGACCTTCCTTGGAGGGATCCGGTCGTCGAGTTTCCCTTGTCGGCTCCGAGGGGGCTAGTGGCATCGGACCCTTGTCCGACCCCGCTCTCCCTCTCGGGGCTTCAGCTTTGTTAAGCTCGGCACCGACATCGCCTCGAGCCTTCCCTCTCAGTGGAGCCGGGAGTTCCTATTTCCTCGAACGGAATATTCCGGCCTCCCGGGAGGGAGCCTTTGAGGTGATGAGGAGTGTCCTGGCACCTGAGCCAGGTCAACAGTCCATCCCATTAGCTCCTCCCTCTTCGGTGCCTGTAGACGCCTCTTGCCAGCCTCTTGCTCCCAGGCCCAGGGATCCATCGCCCCAGGTTTCCCCATTGGGAATATCTTCTTCTTCCGAGGTTTCTCCTGATCCTGCAGGGGAACCTCCTCGGAAGAGGACGTGTAAGAGGAAACACACAGACTCGCCTGGCTCTACAACATCTGATACCGACTTAGATGAGTCGGAGGGTTCCCCACGGTCCCCCTCTGAGGATGTCTCCTTTTCAGACATCCTTGAGCTCCTCAAACAGAGGGGGAATTGGCTCTCCATTGACCCCTCCGAGGATGAGTCGGTATACCTGGAGGCTTTTGGATCCCGACCCTCCACCTCCTGGGTGTCTCCGCCTTTCGACCCACTTATGCAGGTAGTGGCTCGGAAGGCGTGGGCAGCTCCAGATTCTGTGGAACCGGTTCCCAGGAGACCATCCAAATTTATCACGGCCCCTGCAGACAAGCAGTTTCTTTTCAAGGGCGTCTCTGTGGATGCTATGGTGGTGGCGGCCACCAAGAAGGAACTTGCGGATCCTTCAGTACCTGTCCATCCTCCTAACAAAGATTCTAGGACCATGGACAGGTATGGAAAGCGGATGTTCTCTTCAGCGACCTTCGCTATGCGTTCGCTGAACTACCTTTGTCACTTCACCAGGCTTCAAAGAGATATTCTCAAGGAACTAGGTGAAGTGGTCCAGGATCCTTCTGCTGCTGGGGCTCAAGAAAAGATTGCCTCACAGCTAGCAATCCTGAATTCTTTAACTAACTCCTCCATGCGGCTCATATCCTATGCAGCCGATGGGGCGAGCAGGGCCGCAGGCACAGGAGTGGCTCTTAGACGTCAGGCCTGGATGCGGCTTTGTAATTTTGCAGACCCCTTTAAGGCGTCCTTCACCAATACCCCCTTTGACGGTTCAGCTTTGTTCGGACCTCAGGTGAAGGAAACCTTGACCAGGTGTGAGCAGGACGGCAAAACTCTTTCTGCCGTTGGAGTCCATTTTCCACCCTTCTAGACCCTACCCCAAGGGTCAGAAGGGAGGAAAGATGTGGTTCCGCAAAGCCCAAGGAGCAGCGCCGGACACACGTGGGCAGTTTACCCCCAGAGGCAGAGGGGGTAACAATAATAAACGCCACCCTAGGGGCAGAGGGGGTCCTCAGAACCAGGGCAACAGGGAGTCTCTTCCTGAAAAGCCCTTTCAGCATCCCTGAGGTGTTGTCCGACTGTCCACCCTTGGAGGCAGTCGGGGGAAGGATTTCGCTGTACCCAGTAGCCTGGCATTCCCTTTCACAAGATATGTGGGTACAGTCGATAATATCCGAGGGTTACAAAATCCCCTTCGAAAGGTATCCCGTACCTCACCAATCCCTTCCAGAGATCTCACCCGGTCAAAGGGATTTGGCAGAACAGGAGGTTACAAAGCTCCTACAAAAAAGAGCCATCCAGACTGTTCCAGCAGACCAAGTAGGATCCGGCGTTTACTCCAGATTCTTTTTGGTCCCCAAAAGGACGGGAGATTGGAGACCTATACTAGACCTAAGCAATCTAAACAGATTTGTCAAGAAGGCAAGATTCTGGATGGTCACGCTTCAGTCCATTTTGCCCTTTCTGGGCAAGGACAACTGGATGTGCTCGATAGACCTTCAGGACGCGTACTATCACATAAAGATCCACAAGCGCTCCAGGAGGTTTCTCCGCTTTCGGCTAGGGACCAGTCATTATCAATTCAGAGGCCTGCCCTTTGGCCTCACTTCAGCCCCCAGAGTGTTTACCAAATGCATGGCAGTGGTCGCAGCTCACCTGAGACGTCAAGGATTCCAGGTGTTTCCTTATTTGGACGACTGGCTCCTCTCCGCCACCACCAGGCATCAGCTTCTTCAGACCAGAGACTACACTCTGCAGCTTTGCAAAAGTTTGGGAATTTCAGTGAATTTCAAAAAATCTTCTCTGCGGCCTTGCCAATCTATCACCTTTATAGGCGCAGAATTAAACACCGTCAAGTTGTCAGCCAGACTAACAGATCAGAGAATTCTGGACATCAAAAATTCGTTCGAATATTATTGCAGAGCAGCAAAGTCAAAGCCAGATTGATTCTGAAAGTTCTAGGTCTTATGGCTGCGGCCATTGTTCTTCTACCACTGGCTCGCTTCCACATGCGTCTGCTGCAGTGGATGTTATTCACTCAGTGGTCGTTCCACAGTCTTCCAATGAAATACGAAATCTTAGTCACACAATCGTGCAGAGCTCATCTGAACTGGTGGATATCTTCCCCTCTCCTTCACCAGGGCCGACCTTTTGTTCCCCCTCCTCCGGTTGCCGCAGTCACTACGGATGCCTCTCTGATCGGGTGGGGGGGGGGCATTATCAGGGCAGGATGGTCCACGGGACGTGGCAACCCATAGAATACCATCTGCACATAAATGTCCTGGAGATGAGAGCTGTGCTTTTAACGTTGCAAGCCCTCAACGACTTTCTTCCTGCGGGGACTATTGCAGTACAAACAGACAACATGTCCGTGGTCTGGTACATCAACAAGCAGGTCGGGACCAGGTCCTATCCGTTGTGTCGAGAAGCTCTCAAACTTTGGCAATGGGCAATCTCCTCTCATCGGTTTCTGATAGCAACGCACATCCCCGGCAGGTCCAACCTCTTGGCGGACAGGCTGAGCAGAGCCATTCTCATGCCTCACGAGTATCAATCTATTGTGGACCAGATTTTTTTGAAGTGGGGCACACCTTGTTGCGATCTTTTTGCTACTCCCCAAAACAACAAGTGCCCCGACTTTTTCACCCTCTTTCCCCTTCCAGGCCAACCCCTGAGAGACTCTCTAACCCAGGATTGGCCCCGGGGACTTCTTTACGCTTTTCCTCCCTTTCCCTTGATTCCAGCCACCGTTTTGAGGGCCAAATTGATTCTCATTGCCCCTTACTGGCCTCGACAAATTTGGTTCTCGACTCTGCATCGTCACCTCCTGGTGCGGCCTTGGCATCTGGACCCAGTTCCGGATCTTTTGATCCACCAGTCGGGTCAACAGCACCGGGCCATTCATTCTCTCAACCTCACTGCTTGGTTGCTCCACTTCCTTCCCTAGCCAGGCTTCCTATGATCTCTGATCCTGTCAGAGATATTTTAGTAGCTTCTTTGAAGTCGTCCACCAGAACCGTGTATGCTAGCAAGTGGCGACGTTTTTCCATTTGGGCAAACTTCAGGCACATTGATCATTTTACTGCTCCTGTGCATTCTGTTTTAGATTTCCTGGCTGAAGTTTTTCAGTCAGGATCCTCTTCATCAACAGTCAAAGTTCAACTGGCGGCTATTTCCAAATATCATGTTGGATTACAAGATCATAACATTATGTGACATAGGCTATACAAAGCCTTTCTGAGAGGAGTTTTTCTTCTGAAGCCGCCAATAAAACATCCTCCTCCACAATGGGATCTGAATTTAATGTTAGCATCCTTGATTTTACCACCCTTCGAACCGTCTGCCTCATGTTCCTTGAAGTTATTGACCTGGAAAACTATATTCTTACTGGCTGTCACTTCAGCAAGAAGGGTTTCCGAAATTCAAGCTCTCTGCATCCGTTCCCCTTACTTGGTTTTTCACAAGGACAGGGTATCCTTAAGAACGAACCCGTCTTTTCTCCCCAAAGTTGTTTCTCAAACTAATATTAATCAATCCATCGATCTACCAGTCTTTTTCCCAAATTATTCTGACAGAGCTGAACAAAAGCTTCATTTTTTGGATGTCCATCGTCAGCTCAGGTACTATTTGCATAGAACGAAACAATTCAGGAAATCGGACCAATTATTTGTCTCCTATGCAGAAAACAGGAAAGGTCTCCCAGTTTCTAAAGTGATCTTATCCAGATGGTTGTCTTCCACCATTTCTTATGTGTATTCACTCAGAGGCAAGCAACTACCTTCTAAACCGAAAGCACACTCAACCAGTAGTCTATTCACTTCTGCAGCCTTTCAGGATAGACTACCCATTGATACCATTTGTGCAGCAGCTACTTGGGCCACTCCTCATACCTTTGTCTCTCATTACAAGTTAGATTTGGCCTCCAGAGACAGGGCCAGTTTTGGTTCCACAGTTCTCAAGAGTCTGTTCCATTGAGCCACCCGGGATACAGGTGCTAGGGACGCGGTCCCATCCAGCAAGAATGAAGGCGAGATTGACAACTTAACATTTAGAAGTTATGTACCTACCATAACGTTCCATGTTAGTTGTCTTCTCTCGCCTTCTTTCTTGCGTCCCTCCCTCCTTCCCCCTGGCCTGGACAGATCTTGAAGAGTTCCTCTTCTCAGGTTGTTTCCTCCTGAGTCTTCAATAGAAGAGTCCTTTGTTAGGAATTTTTGTGTTCCTAGTTCTACTAGGTTAGTCCTTAGCAGGGTATGTTAGCTACCAAACGAGATCTGAGGTAGTCCCGCCTTGCATCATGGGATATAGGGTTGCCTCAAGCTGGTAAAAGGAGTTCTCAAGCTAAGCAAGTGCCGAGTCGGAGCCGAGGATCGGCTCCGAACCCATCCAGCAAGAAAGAAGGCGAGAGAAGACAACTAACATGGAACGTTATGGTAGGTACATAACTTCTAATTTTAGAGAGATCATTTCATTTAAACCTGGGTGACTGCTAGCCTCAAGCATTAATTGTCAAAATAACTCTCTGTATTCTAAAGAGGCCTCCCAAAGACTACCCCTGGGATCAGGGGGGTAATACCTCTATGACGAAGAAAAGGAATTTTGCAGATTTACATGTTAAAGTATGTTTAAACAAAGCATTGTTAGTGTTTTCCTTCCTTGCGTCATATAGGTGCTCATACACCCTTTGTCTCAGCCTTCTCTCGGTTTTCCCTATATAAAAGGAATCACATGCCTCACAGGTCACCATGTATACCAAACCACATGTATTGCAATTTGCAAATCTTTTAGTGGTGATAATTTTGCCTCTACTTTTCAAATATATTTTCTCACCTTGGTTGATGTTGACACAATAATGACAGCTTCCACATTTATGTGTACCCAACTTGTTTGAGAGATGTGTGACCTGTTTTCCACCCTCAAGTATGTTCTTAATGTTACATCCTTTTTTAAATACTACTTTTAAGGATTCTTCAAAGTTCAGATTCAAATCTGAAAAACTGGCAAACCTATTCCACTCGTCATTAATAAAATTTTTAACTGTGTTGGTTTCGCCGTTGAAAGTAATAGTCAAAGCTGAATTGTAGTGTTTTATATCTACTGGAGAATTGTTTTTAGTGTTGGTGTTGCCAAAAATTTTTGTTGAATTCCCCAGGATAGGCAAAAACCTTGTGGTCCTTGCTGTTTTAACTTCTTGTATCAGTCTTTCTAACAAATCATCGGGGTAACCTCTTTCTCAAACAATACTTGCAATAAATTCACATTCTATCTGGAAATTTGTCTCATCTGAGGTCATCCTACTAGCTCTTACTAGCTGACCCTTGATAATTGCCTTCTTTTGATAAGGGGGGTGAGAACTAGAAAAATGCAAGTATGTGTTAGAAAAGGTCTCCTTCCTATAAATTTTAGATTTCAACCCCTGATTTGTTCTCTTTATGCTCACATCTAAAAAACTAAGTTGGGAACTGTCTATTTTGTTAGTACATTTTAGAAAATCGGTGGTATGTGAGACATATTCGTAAAACTCAAGAAACTGGTCAGCAGTGCCATACCAAAAAGACAAATGTTGTCCAAAAAACGACCATAGTAATTCCACAAAATTTTGAAATGGGGAATTGAAAACAAATTTATTTTCCCAACTGAGTAATATAATGTTGGCATATAAGGGGGCACAGTGTGCACCCATGGCTACACCCTTTAATTGTCTGTAATACTCACCCTGAAAGTATATAAAATTGTTTTTCAAAATTAAATCCATAAGAATCAAAGAGGTACGAAACTTGTTAAAAGAAATGGAAATATGACTCTCCAAAAATTGCTCAAACCATAAAAGGCCTGTTTCAATGGGAATACAAGTAAATAGATCCATCACATCCAAAGAAATAAAAAATGGGGTATTTGTTTTCTGTAGGGCATCAATGTGTTTCAAAAAATCCCACGAGTCTTTTAAAATGTTGGAATGTTCCAATATAAATCGCTTCAAATGGAAGTCAATATATTTGGCTAGGGGGCTGTCAAAGAGCCCTCTGCTTTAACAATGGGTCTAAGAGGTGGGTCCAAATGGTTCTTGTGGACCTTGGGTATACCAAAAATAGAAGGAATTTTTGGTTTCTCAACATGTAGGTAGTTGTAAGTTTCTAAGTCAATAAGCCCATCAAGAAGTAAGTCGTTAAGACATATTGAAACTTCCCTTTTCACAATTTTAAACTCATTCAAAAGCACTCTTTCATATGTATTTTCATCATTCAACATGTTTAGCATTTTGACTTCATAGTTTATTTGGTTCATCAGAACCACCCCTCCTCCTTTATCAGGCTTCATGACTCTGAGATTCTTGTCTGTTCTACAAGAATCAAGGATGTTGAATTCATCCTTTGTGAGATTGGGGGTACTTTATTAAATTTAAGCTCATCTCTAAGACGCTTCTCTAAAACATTTTCAAAAATTTTGTGCTGTGGATGTAATGGTGGGTTAAAAGTACTCTTTTTCTTTAAAATACTAGTACTCTCTCTTTTATCTAAGCCATTAAAAAGTATCTCAAAGTTCTTTTGTCTCACAAACATTTTAACATCCACCAATAAATCAACCATGTTGGCTTTGACCCTGGGAATGTAGGTAAAACCTTTGGAAAACAAATTGAAATGTGTTTTAGTGACGGTGTAGTTAAATATTTTCAAACCTTTGTAACTGTATACACATTCATTAATAATTATGTCTTCTACAGTTTTTATTTTCAGTGCCTGTTCCTTCAATTTTGGTAAAAATTCCGGTTGTTGTAGTTTATGGGTTCTTTCTTTTTCAACCTTTCGGATCTCAGAATCCTTGATTCTTGTAGAACAGACAAGAATCTCAGAGTCATGAAGCCTGATAAAGGAGGAGGGGTGGTTCTGATGGACCAAATGGACTATGAAGTCAAAATGCTAAACATGTTGAATGATGAAAATACATATGAAAGAGTGTCCTTGAATGAGTTTAATATTGCGAAAAGGAAAGTTTCAATATGTCTTAACGACTTACTTCTTGAGGGGCTTATTGACTTAGAAACTTACAACTACCTACATGTTGAGAAACCAAAAATTCCTTCTATTTTTGGTATACCCAAGGTCCACAAGAACCATTTGGACCCACCTCTTAGCCTCATTGTTACAGCAGAGGGCTCTTTGACAGCCCCCCTAGCCAAATATATTGACTTCCATTTGAAGCCATTTATATTGGATCATTCCAACATTTTAAAAGACTTGTGGGATTTTTTGAAACACATTGATGCCCTACAGAAAACAAATATCCCATTTTTTTATTTATTTGGATGTGGTAGACCTATTTACTTGTATTCCCCATGAAACAGGTCTTTTATGGTTTGAGCAATTTTTGGAGAGTCAAATTTCCATTTCTTTTAACAGGTTTCGTACCTGTTTCATACTTATGGACTTAATTTTTTAAAACAATTTTATATACTTTCAGGGTGAATATTACAAACAATTAAAGGGTGTAGCCATGGGTGCACATTGTGCCTCCTTATATGTCAACATTATATTACTCAGTTGGGAAAATAAATTTGTTTTCAATTCCCCATTTCAAAATTTTGTGGAATTACTATGGTCGTTTTTTGGACTGCATTTGTCTTTTTTGGAATGGCACTGCTGACCAGTTTCTTGAGTTTTACGAATATGTCTTACATACCACCGATTTTCTAAAATTTACTTACAAAATAGTTCCCAACTTAGCTTTGTAGATGTGAGCATACAGAGAACAAATCAGGGGTTGAAATCTAAAATTTATAGGAAGGAGACCTTTTCTAACACATACTTGTATTTTTCTAGTTATCATCCCCCTTATCAAAAGAAGGCAATTGTCAAGGGTCAGCTAGTAAGAGCTAGTAGGATGACATCAGATGAGACAGATTTCCAGATAGAATGTGAATTTATTGCAAGTATGTTTCGAGAAAGAGGTTACCCCGATGATTTGTTAGAAAGACTGATACAAGAAGTTAAAACAGCAAGGACCACAAGGTTTTTGCCTATCCTGGGGAATTCAACAAAAATTTTTGGCAACACCAACACTAAAAACAATTCTCCAGTAGATATAAAATACTACAGTTCAGCTTTGACTATTACTTTCAATGGTGAAACCAACATAGTTAAAAATATTAATAATGACGAGTGGAATAGGTTTGCCAGTTTTTAAGATTTGAATCTGAACTTTGAAGAACCCTTAAAAGCAGTATTTAAAAAAGGGACGTAACATTAAGAACATACTTGAGGGTGGAAAACAGGTCACACATCTCTCAGACAAGTTGGGTACACATAAATGTGGAAGCTGTCATTATTGTGTCAACATCAAGGAAGGTGAGAAAATATATTTGAAAAGTAGAGGCAAAATTATTACCACTAAAGGATTTGCAAATTGCAATACTTGTGGTTTGGTGTATACATGGAGACCTGTGAGGCATTCACTCAGTTTAACATGCTGATTTCACAAGCTGTCTGCACTGTAAAAGTTTCATTTTATATGTTACTTGAAATTGTCAGTCTCTAGAGCATATGAAAAGATACATATTACTTTTTGCAACATGTTATCTTTGCAGTTACCTCACACTCTGCACAAACTCACTTGGTAACTGTTGATAGCTATTCATTTAAAGTATCAGTTTAAATATTAAATGTGCCCTTGAAATGCTATTGACATTTTGACAAAATATAATCTGAACTGTAAAATGAATGACTTGAAAGAAGTGAAGTTATGCATAGATTTCAAAGACAGTTCTTGACACTACAGTAAAAGTTTGTTTGTGTCTTTCGGCTTTTCCTGGTTAGGGGTCGCCACAGCGGAACTCCGGTCTGCTAATGATTGGCAGTAGATTTTTACATACTGGCTTGCCAGGCCTGACGCACAACCTTCAATGAAGGTACGCCCATTCATGCATGACTCCACACAGAAGACGCTCTAGCTGAGAATCGAACCAGACAGCGTCTTACTGTGAGGCGACAACGCTACCGCAGCACCTAAAAGGAAATAAGTCAAAGGACATATGTACATGAATGGAGCATTTTAGAGTTAATCACGAACATGTCCCCAATCCCAATAAGCATAACAGTGACTAATATTAATCTAATAAATATTGTAATAACAATTAAGTTCACAATTCCAATTAGTCTACCTTAAAACTAGATTATTTTAGGCTATTATTTATCTATGTATAGATAGTGAGTTATTAAATATATACAGACTATATTAGTATAGTAAATAGGAGAGAATTTAGAAAGGGAGCCAAGATGCAGTTAAAATAAACAATGAGAAAAGAAAGAAGAGAGAGAAAGAAAAGAGAAAATACACATATACCATGTGTGTTGATTTACAGTATAAATATGTTATGTGCTATGTAACCATCCTTCTGTGAAAAAAAGTACCCTGTTTTACATACCTTAGGTAATGTGAAAACTCTCATGTGTCATCTATTTTCAAAAAATATAGATAAAGATTCCAGTCGTTAGTTACCTTTGTTTTAAAATTCCAAGCAGTAAAATCGGTCCTTTAAAGTAATGTTAAAACAATTCATATCATAGTAGATGCTTTGAGAGATTTGGCTGTAACAGTATCTGTCTTTTGCTTCTTCTTTTTGACATCTGTCCAGACATTTCTTTTGTTCTCTTGAGAGAAGGTGACATCCAATACATATCTTCTGGTAAAGTAATCACATTATTAATTTTAATAAATGAAGAGGCTTCCTCTAAGTCAATAAAAGTCCTCATCTCGTTGGCATACATTATTCTTATCTTAGCTGGATATGCAAGTTGTGCCTTGATGTTATTTTGTTTCAGAAACTTTATCATTGGCCACACTTTTTTCCTTTGTTCCATTATTTTAGATGAATAGTTTTTATCAAATCTTATCAGGCTCTGTTTATATTTTAGAGGTGCCTTCCTCCAAGCAGATCTTAAAATCAGTTCTTTGTCCAAGTATGAAAGAAATTTGATAATTATTGACCTAGGAGGAGAGTTTGAGTTAGTGGCAGGTTTCCCAAGAGGTCTGTGTGCCCTTACAATGTCAAAGGAAAGTCCTTCTTTTAAATGTAAAAAGTCTGGGATCCAGCTTGATAAAAAGGAAATAATATCCTCACCTTCTGTGTTTTCAGGTAATCCAAAAATCCTGTTGTTATTTCTCCTCACCCTGTTTACCAAGTCATCTACTTTATTAACCAATCAAGTGTTTTGTTTAAGAAGCAGTTCTTTCTGTGTTTCCACTTCCTTAAGTCTGCTTTCTAAGTCATTTAGAGAAACCTCTATTCCTGTTAGCCTTGTCTGGTGGTGTTGTAGCATTTCCTTGAGGGTGTCAGCCTGTTTTTGACTGCTTGTTTTAAGATTTTTTAGGTTCTCTTTAAAATCATCCATCTTCAAAGACAACTCCTGCAGGGTAGATGCCAGTTGTTGTAGTTCCTTCTTTAAAGCAGCATCCTGATGAGAATTCTTTGAGTTGCTCATTTTAACAAGTGAATATATTTCCAAGCTGTACTCTTTTCTAAGACCATGGAATGCTGCAACAGTGATAAAAACGGGCATAGAATAGTTGTTTAAGAACTTGCCATAACAGTATATGTCCTTCTCACTGTTGCAGTATTCTGCCTCTCCCTCCTGCCCCCTATTATATTCTGTTACCCTACTTCAGTCCAGAGGTATCCCTCCTCCAGCCTGATTTCCTTTCTATTCCCTTTCCGGATGTACCTGTTATTGCTTTCCGTGGGGTAGCTCTGGTTCTCCTGGGGCAGTTAAATTCTGAGGATTAGTAATCCTTAAGTCACTTATGTACCTTGCAGCTTGCACGTAGGACATACATTTATTTTATTTTATTTATTTTTATTTTACATTTGTTGACCGGGCTAGTCTAACTGGATATATTTCCATTTTCAGTAGAGGCCCGGGGAGAAAAGCTCCAGTAGTAGACAAATTAATTATAAAATTTGAAATAAAAATACAAGTGATGCAAATCATAGTTGATACATAGTAAATGAAAGTAGTTAAGTAAAGATACTAGAAGAAGTAAATAAAAAAATGGAGATAAAAGAAGACATGTACATTAATATAAAAGTTACAAATATTATGTGCTAAATTAATTACACAAAAAAAGTGAGAAAAGGGTCTGAACAAATAATGAAAATAAGAGTGTTTTGTCATCTAACATATGAATTTACATCTAACATATGAATCCTGGAAGGTGTAAAGGCTTTGGTATACTGACCGGACATTAGGCTATCCTTGGCAGAATATCCCAAGAGTAAAGAATACTGCAATAGTGAGAAGTTGGACATCTAATCTTATGGTAAGATCTTATACAACTGTACTTTTCTCAATTTTTGTATTACCTTTTGTTTAGTCGCTTCTTACATATCCTTAGCTGCCATAATATCATCCTTTGTAATCCATGCTCTTAAATACTCCATCTTATTGTGTCCCCATAAATATGAGTATTGCCGAACCAACTCATGTCTAGATACATAATTTACAGCTATAGGCTTTGTTGCATCTTCATGAATTTTTTTTCCCGAAAAGACTTAAAATTGTCTCATAATGTTCCAGAAGACTGAGATGTCATTTTCTGGATTTATCAGGTATAAATTAATATTATCTGCAGATAAAGCCTGCTTTTCTTGATTACCATCCCAATTATATTCTTGCATTTCTTTGTCCCTTATTTTCTCTGCCAATGGCTCTACATTTAAAGCAAATAGCAAAGGGGAAAGAGGACACTCTTGCCTGAGTCATCTCTTCAGACACAACATCTCAGAGAGGAACTCTACCACTTAAATTCTTGCTTCTGATCCTTCATATGTCCTCCTAATTAACCTTATTATTATATCAGGGAATGCAAATGCTGAAAGCTAATGTCATTTTTATGCCTAAAGTGGTAACTAAAGTCTCCGTAACTCAGACCATACATTTTCCTGCTTTCTTTCTAAAAACCTCACAGGCAGCTCAGACATTATCTGAACCTATATGAACATTTCCAAAGTTAGACCGTGTTTTTTGTGGCCTCTGCACCTAGTAATTCAGATAAACCTGTTGGCAAGAAGACCATTTCTAAATGGATCTCCATCTATATCAGTTTCTTTTACAGTCATTATAGTAAGGAGGTGCCACTCCACATTAGAACTTACTCTACCAGAGCAACTTCCACTATGGGTGCTTTCATTAGTGGAGTGCCCACAAGAGAAATACTGGAGGCAGCCACTTGGACATCAGTCCATGCCTTTACTAAACATTACAGCCAGTCATCTTCCTCCAAAGCAGGTTTTGCATGTGCAGTTCTGCAGGGCCTCCATTTTTCCTTCCAGCTTAATATCGCCTTCCACCCATCTTTTTAACTTTGGAATCCTCCCAAGGAGTTATTACAGCAGCAGCAGTGAAACACGATAAACATTTGGTGTACTTATCATAAGTTTAGATGTTGGAATGACTTCACTGTTGCAGTAGTCTTTCCCCTCTCTCCTTCCCCTGTTTCAGCTATGAGCTGGAGTGGGCATCCCTATCCTCTTTCCATTTTCCTCTTTTGCAGGTCTCTTCCCTTTTACTTTTTTCTCTTCCTTCAGGTCCCCCTTACCATTCCCTTTTAGTTTTTCTCTTTCTTTAGGTCTCACTTCCCATTCCCTTCAGGGTACATTGGGGTCATTGCTTGCTCTGATCTAGAGCTCAGAGTGTGGACTGCAATCCTGAAGGGGCAAAACAGACCTGAAAATATAGTGCCAGCTGATGATCCTTATACCCTGACACCTTGACGTCAGTGGAGAGGGTCTCTGCTGGGCCAAGAGGAGGGGTTAAAGTCTTTGGTATTTTTGCTGGCCAAGTGCTTCCACAGCAAGAAATCCCAAGAAGTTATTACTGTAACAGTAAAGACATAGACATCTGCATTTATTGTAAGTAGATACAACTGCACTTTCTCCCTAGTTTTGGAAATGGCCAAGGACAATTACCACAAGCTTCTTCAAAGACTGGACCTAGTCACCCAAGGAATGAGTTGCTTGATGTATAACATCCTGCAAAAACTTTAATTAATTGGAAGATAGAATTTTTAGGCAGCTGTTTTCTGAAGACATGCAGCAAATATTCTAGAAGCAGCATCCTGGTCTTCTGTACATACCTTTACAAAGCACTGCAGTCTAGATTCCTCTTCCAGGTCTAGATCAAGTTTTGCTAGGACCATTTCCTATAGGCTCGTGGACCTTCATCTTTCCTCCTTCCAGTCAGTGTAAGGTATGGTAGACCACCCATATAGCTAAGGCTGTTTCAGCAGTGATCAAATGATGACAATAGTACAGTGGTGTAAGTAAACTTACCATAACAGTAGATGTTCGAATGATCACTGCTGTAGTAGTTTCTCCCTCTGTCCCATTATTTTTGAATATTTTTTGTTGCCAGAGTGAGGACTTTGGTTTTTACTTACATAGAATTGCTCTCTTTCAGGATCATAACTTAGTTCTCTCAGTTGGCATGAAGGCTCTGAAGGGCTTGGTACCCAATCCGTTAAATTTCCTCAGCTCTGATTGAGCTGAGAATGATTTGGGTGTGTGGACAGTGCCTTTAGGGTCTGGAAGCTGACTGGCTGTTACATTGTATGCAGGAAATAACCCATATAGCTAAGGCTACTGCAGCAGTGATCATTTGAACCTCTACTGTTGTGATAAGCTTACTTGCACAGCTGTACTTTCGGCAAATTAGAAGAAGTGCAAGGTAAGGAGTGCAAGCAGGGATGTTTGCTAGTGTTGGGTTATGCTGCATCATGGAAGCATTGACATTTCACATTGATTTTTCAGGTGCTTTTTAACTTTCTAAGATTTTAGGTAGTTGTTCAAGTCCAGTAAGGACAGAGGTAATGATTGATGGACTTTTGGGCCTTGGACTGAGAAGCTGTGGTTATTATATTTTGAGGGGTGTTGGGCATGCCAAGGGTGGTTGCATGTGTGCTTATTGAGATCTGAGGTTGTAGCATCTCTGCTTTGTAGTATATCTGAGGTTTAGCATCTCTGTTTTGTAATAAGTCTGCCAGCCAAATAGTTGAAAGGGTTTTGCTTAAGGAGTTTGAGCTAAAGGAGTTTGAGGAGCAGTTTACTTCTCTGTTGAATGGTTGGCCAGTTGCCTTTTTGCAGTGCAATACAGTGGTAGTCATGTATGGGAGAAGGGTTTTCTTAGCTGGTGGCTGTAAGCTTGTGAGTATTTTCTTTGAATCTGCAGCAATGATGGGGAGATCATACACTAATTGAGATTGGGAGAAGGCTTTCTCTATGGCTTCCCTCCCCGCTTGGGATAATAATTGGGATTTTTTTCATGCCCAAAAAAGTGCGTGCTGTTGCTTTGATTTTGTTTGTGAAGCTGAAAGTATGTGAAGTTAAAAGATG
Source organism: Protopterus annectens (assembly GCF_019279795.1). Lineage (NCBI taxonomy): Eukaryota > Metazoa > Chordata > Ceratodontiformes > Protopteridae > Protopterus > Protopterus annectens. The sequence continues at coordinate 1,007,938,120 of NC_056732.1, forward strand.
AGATGACTGTCAAGCAAAAGTCACAGGCATTTTAAAGAAGTGGTTGTTTCAAGGGGGGAATTGTTATTTTCTGATATCTAAGTCAACTGGTGTGTGCTTTAGTTTATCAGGTGTGCCAGAAAGCATAACTTTAATTTGATTTTGGTTAATGTGAAGTTGTCTAGAACTGGACCAGTTGTAGAATTGAGATGACCTTGTCATCCGTGGTGGTGGTGCTGCGGTAGCGTTGTCACCTCACAGTAAGACGCTGTCCGGTTCAATTCTCAGCTAGAGCGTCTTCTGCGTGGAGACATGCGTGAATGGGCGTACCTTCGTTGAAGGTTGTGCATCAGGGCTGGCAACTCGGCACGTAACAATCAACTGCCAATCATTAGCGGACCGGAGTTCCGCTGTGGCGACCCCTAACCGGGAAAAGCTGAAAGACACAACAACTAGAGATGACCTTGTCAGCTGTAAACATAAAAATAATAGAAATGAGCTGGAGTTAAGAAGTTTGTTAATTTATGTTAAGAATAGAGGGGGAAAGAGTTGCACTCTGGGAGGTAGCAATTGTAGCCTTGGTGCTGCCACTGAGGGGCAAGGGGTTTATCCCATTGGAAGGGGGTAGGATAATCCTAGAACCAACAAGTTGTCCCTCATCGTACTGCCGGACACTTTTTTTTTTTTTAAACACCTTTATTGAATTATCACTTGTGGCATAGGCAGATTTCCATGTAAGTAAAAGTAATTAAACCGTATTAACATGTTCACGTTTACAAACATTATACTTCTCATATATTGTTGTATGTCATTTAACCTAAGCGACATTATATAAATTATTCAGTTCCTGACCTTTTTTAAACAAGAAACATCTTTATTAAACCATCTTTTATGACACAGGCAATCATGCATTTATATAAATAAAAACAAAACACACCAACACAATCTTAGTTTAACATTTTCCATCACAATCCATACTGACACACTCTCAGTTGCAACCATTATATTCATCACTTATAATTTACCCAACCATTTTCAGTCAAACATTACATAGCTCATTTAAGTCCTGCCTTCTTTTACACCTCATTCCTCCCCTGTCTGTATTGTTCCCATAATTCCCATTTTCCTATGTAGTTTGCACCAACCATTTTCTAAAGATCTCAATTTCAGTTGTTTTATCTCTGTTACTATCTTCACTGCTTCTATTATAGTTGGTTTAGATTTTGATTTCTATTTTGTAGTGCTTGCTTTTTTGGCAGCCACCATAATTAGACACAGCAAGGCCTTACCATGTCTAGGCAATTCCGATTCTGTATCTTAGCTCAGAAAAATCGTCTCCCATGTCACACCAGGCTGGCCACCCAGCATCTACAACAATGCATCTTGCAGGGCATCCTTACAGTCCGCCAACTCACCACACTCCCAGAAAATATGTTCTCAGCTACCTCTTTCTTCCCCATCACAGCTCCAATATTTACTGTCTACCTCACGAAAAAATTTTCTGGAGTCTACTTAGGGTATAAAAATATCTATACAAACATTTCCAAGCAAAAGTCCTAAATCTTCTAGATTTTCCTGCGTATTTGGGAGACATGCATATATCCTCCCATTGTTTCTTTGTGAAATGCTTAGCCAGCCTCTTTTCCCAATTGTTTCTAACCTCCTCCTGATTGATTCTTATAGTTATCATACAATGTTTTATATGCTCTACTAATTATTCCTTTTTTTATGGCAGCTTCTGTTTCAGATTCTGCTAAGAACTCTACCAGTGCTGGTCTTTACTTTAGAACCTCCCCCCATTTCTTTCTGTCTGTCTGCATATACTCTGATATCAATCCTTGATAGGGAAGGGATTTTCTAACCTGCAGTGCAAATAAATTCTTGGCATCTTTCCATTATATCATCTTTCCCTCTCTAGTTATTTGTTCCGAGTACCTTGGTTCCTTTGCTAGTTTTCTCCAATAAATTCCAGCCCCCTCTTGCCTGTTGTCTGTATCCTTAATTACAGTCATTCCTATGGGCAGAATCTCTTTCTCCATTCCTGTGCTGGCTTAGTACTTAGGATACTTTATGCTAGTTTATAGATATAATATTCTGTACAATTATTGTTATTCTCCTTAAAGGTCTGCATCCAAAATTCCAGTCTCTCCTTGTTTCTTGAGTTTCCCTCCATTTCATCATCATCCCTTTTCACTTTGAATTATAGTTTTCAGCTTGTGCAATGCATAGGAGCCTTAACTGTGTAGCTCTGAAGTACCACTTCAAATCAGGTAAACCCTGTTCTACTGGAAGAATCATTTTATCCCACTTGACTCTTACTGTCTTCCCCTCTCAGATACAGTCCTTCAGCTCTTTATTAATTGCTATCCACAACTTCTCTTCTGGTTGATAAAAATATGCCTGACCTGTGTATAAGTCTAATGGGACTAAAAACATTTTAACAGCTTGTTATCTTACTATCAATATCCATATAAAAAAGCTTCCATTTTCAGAGTTTTTGTATTATCTTTTTAGTCTCTTCCCACATATCCTTAGCTGCCGCACCAGAATTATTTTAATCCATACTCCTAAATACTTTTTTATGTCACCGTAAATATGGATATTGCTGAACCAATTCATATGTGGGTACATAATTTACTGACATTGCCTTTGTTTTAACTTCATAAATTTTGTATCCCGAAAAGATTTGAAACTGTCTCAAAATGTTCCACAACACTGTAATATCTCTTTCTGGTTTTGTCAGGTATAGAATATCATCATGTGCAAATAGAGCCAGCTTTTCTTTTATTCCGTACCAGTTATGTCCTTGAATTTGTGAGTCTCTTATTTTTTTGCCAGTGGTTCTGAATATAATGCAAATAAAGGGGAAAGAGGACACCCCTGCCTGGTTCCTCTGCTCATCAGCAGAAATGATCAGAGAGGACCCCACCCACTTCATTTTTCGCCTCTGATCCCTCATATATGCTCCTAATCAACCTTATATTTTTTTCAGGAAATGCAAATGCTTCCATTACTCTGTCAAATGCTTTCTCTGCATCAAGACCACCAAACAACAAAGTATTTTCTTTCATTTTGCTTTCCCGTGGATCATCAGTTCTCTGTTAATGTGGTGAAATGTTTGCCTCCCCTCTGCAAAACCACATTGATCCATATGTATCAATTTTGGCATTACTTTTGGTATTTTTTAGCCTTTATAGACATAAACACTTTATAATCATGGATATGATATTGTCAGTTTTTCATCTCGTCCTCATGTATGGGTCCAGATCTGATCCATCGGATCTGACTCAGCCATTACTAAGCTTGTGGCAACCAAAAAGCTCTTGGACACCTCCCCTTACCCACAATGCATCTCTCCCTGTAACCTCAGATCTCATTTGCCACTTCATGAAGACATGGTAGCTCTTGGATTGTCCGGTGATATTTACAATAATTTTTCTTTTTCTTACTTACTTCTTGCTTGTTTTTTTGCGTGATTAAGCTTTTTCTTATCTCTCCTTTGTGAACTTTTCTTTCCAGTAGTAATCACTTTTTATTAGGTTACTTTCACTTTTTTTCTCTCCTTTTTTTCTTGCTAGTGACCATTTTTACTAGGTAACTTTCCCTTCTTCCCTATACCCCTTGTGGTATCCTTTCTTTTTCCTCTTCTGTTTCATTATTAACAAAAAAAAAAAAAGAAATACTTTCCTCTTTCTCTCTCAGAAATTTGTTTTGTGTGCCCTTTTGTGTGCGCGTGTGGGTATATTCTCATCCTTTCCTTTTCTTCTTCATGGCTGAGAAGCAGGATAAGCCAGCAGGCTTTAAAAAATGCACAAAGTTGTTGTGTCTTTCGGCTTTTCCCTGTTAGGGATCGCCACAGCAGAACTCCGGTCCGCTAATGATTGGCAGTAGATTTTTACGTGCCGAGTTGCCGGCCCTGACGCACAACCTTCAGCGAAGGTACGCCCATTCACGCATGTCTCCACACAGAAGATGCTGTAGCTGAGAATCGAACAGGATGTCTTACTGTGAGGCGACAACACTACCGCAGCACCACCACCGCAGTAACTACAAAGTACAGTCACAAAATTCCCTTCAGTGACTTGCACTCCCTGTGCATATACTGTTGGGGCCCCTTCATCTGCTAGAAGACTGCGCTATTTGCCATTCCTTCAACCACAGGGCCTTGGTTGAAAGGAAGAATAAACTCATTTTGAGGGGCATGCTACCATCTGCATTCGAAGAGACCATTTCTGGTAGTGATACTAAATCTGTGACAACATCTAAATTAAAGTCAACTCATTTGTGCCCCACTTCTTTTTTTTTTCCACCAAAAGTGGTGACAGAGAAAAAAGAGACCTTCCTTAGCTCCTATAGATCCTTTAGAGCTGAAGACTTTCAAACCTCCTAAATCTACTGAATCAGTGGCTCAGTCAGAACCTTCAGTGCTGAGCATCTCTCTGTTGGATCCGGTTTCTTCGGTTCTGAGTCTGTCGGGTAATGATAGATCAGATCCATTGATGTCAGATCCAACCACCAGTCCCTTAAAACCAATTGCAACTATTCGAGGACTCGGTGCTCCCCGAATATAGACCCTGTGTCTTCAAAGGTACATTCCCCCTTTTTAAGCAGGCCTAAATCTGTCAGTGTCCTCTTCCCATTCAACCAAAAGCCTTACAGATGAAGAAGAGGTGGAATGAATGGTACAAAAGATCTTTTGGGCACAGGGCATCACTGTCCCCCTCAACCCCGTCCCATATGGTCCAAGGTCTACTCAAGCCATCCACTCCCCCAACTTCAGGGCAAGCTTTGAAGTCACCAGGTTCGATAAACCTGGTAACTTTTAGCTCAGATCCGTAGAGGTCCCTTTCCTCCAATCAGACCTTTGCTCGGAGCTCTTTGGCCTTTTCGGAACCAGAGAGCTCCTGGAGGTATGACGAACCTCATGGACCATGAGTGCTCTCGACTCCCAGAACTATGGAGCAGTCAATGTACCTTGGAGCTTCTGCAAAGGTGAGTTCAGCTCTGGCTTCTACCCCGGATGAGCTGTCTTCTGGGCTGGAGAGGACCCCGTCCCATAGGCATGGCTTGTTGGAGCCAAAGTCCCTCTCCACTCAGGAGCGGTCAACTTTTGGGGCTCTGGAGTGGGCTATAACTGCCACCTGCATCTAGAAAGTCACCTATTCCCTCAGATCCTCAATCCCATCAATGTTCCCAGCGTACTTCTTCTGACCAGGGCGTTCCACAGGGACAGTGGGACGTTAGGCATCCCTGTATCTTTTGATACCTCCCCTGAGTATTCCATTGAGGAGGTCATTCAGAAGAGGCCTTGCAAGAAGAAGCATTTGGACTCCACAGAAGAGTCAGCTACGGAGGACACCAACTATGATGAGGGAGAAGGTGACCACAATCACCTCCTGAGGATGTTTCCTTAAGGGAAATCCTAGAGATTTTAAAACAGAGAGGTGGATGGCAGTCCAGTAATCCTTCACCTGAGGAGGTGGTGTACCTGGTGGCCTTTGGTTCCCGACCATCTACTTTCTAGGTCACTCTGCCCACCAATGAGCTCTCAGAATTTATCTCTCAGCGGGTGTGGGTGAGCCCAGATTCCATCAAATCTATTCCCTGGACACCAAACAAAATAATTATCACTTCAGCTGACAAGACTTTTAGGATGAAAGGTGTTGCAGATGATGCTATGGTTATGGCAGCGGCAAAGACCAAAAAGGAGCTATCAGAGGAGTGTTGCATTGTCCATCCTCCTAGTAAGGATTCAAGGATGATGGATAGATGCGGGAAGTGAGTCTTTTCTTCAGCGACTTTTGCCTTATGATCGCTGAACTACCTTTCCCATTTCAGTAGGTTGTAACGGGATTTGATCAAGGATCTATCAGATACCCTTGAAGGAGCAGTAGCTGAGGAAGCACAAGAAAAGGTGGCTTCCCAGTTAGCAACCTTACGCTTTGTAGCCAAGTCTCCCATGAGACTCATCATGCATGCAGTTGAAGGAACAAGTAGAGCGGTGGGTTCCAGCATATCTATGAGAAGGCATACCCAAATGGGCCTTTGTGATTTTGCAGATCCTTTTAAGCCTTTGTTTGTCAAACCTCGATTTGATGGCACATCCCTTTTTGGTCCCACTGTCAAAGATACATTATCCAGATGTGAAAAAGAAGGTAAGACCTTTCTGCCCGCAGGGACCTTACCCTAAGGGTCATAGAGGTGGTGGTAAAATGTGGTTCAGGATATCTCAAGGATCTTACCAGGACACATGTGGAGAGTTTTCCCCCAGAGGCAGAGGGGGAACAATAATGGAAGACACCACCCTCGTGGCAGAGGAGGCCCGCAGAATCAAGGGTCCTGCGGATCTTTCTTTGGGAAACCCTTCCATCGCTCCTAAAAGGAGGCCCAATTGCCCACCTCTGGAGGCAACCAGGAGTCAACTATCCTGCACTGGAGAGCCTGGCAAAAAATAACCACAGACATGTGGGTGCAGAGGATAATATCCGGAGGTTACCAAATCCCCTTCTCTCACCACCCTCCCCCAACAAAAATTCCCTGACGTTTCATGTAGTGAAAGGGCTCAAGCAGTCATTCAAATTCAAAACCTGCTGGAAAAAAGAGTTATCCAGGAGGTCCCCAGAGACCAGACAGGATTCGGAACTTACTCAAGGTTCTTTTTAGTTCCAAAGAAAACAGGGGACTGGAGACCAGTTCTGGATCTCAGCAGATTAAACAAGTCAGTTCAACACCGCATGTGCTGAATGGTCATGGTTCAGTCCATACTTCCTTTCCTGGAACAGGATGATTGGATGTGCTACGTAGACCTTCAGAATTCCTACTACCATATAAAAATGGACAGATGATCCAGAAGGCACCTATGCTTCCGGATGGGAGCCAGTCATTACCATTTCAGTGTGCTGCCCTTTGGTCTCACTCCCACCCTCAGATTGTTCACCAAATGCATGGCAGTGGTTGTGGCTCAACTGCAAAGACAAGGATTTCGGATGTTTCCTTACTTAGACGACTGGCTCATATCTGCCCCGACCTGGCATCTGCTTATCCGTGCAAGAGGCTCTGTTCTTCAAATCTGTACCGAATTAGGTATTACCATAAATTACCAAAAATCCCACCTGGATCCTTCTCAAACACTGGAGTTCATAGGAGCATTGCTGGATACAACTCAGATGCTTGTGTAACTTTCACCCTCCAGAGTGTTGACCGTCAGGCCCCAAACACACAGATTGCTCCAGAACAAGAAGGTAGCTGCCCATCATGTTTTACAGGCTTTAGGGTCAATGGTTGCAGCTATAGTTTTAGTTCCATTGGCCAGGTTTCACATGTGGATACTTGAATGGCTTCTAGTTGCCCATTGCTCAGTTATCCATGAACCGATGTCTAACCAAGTTTTTATAATGGACACATGCAAAAGAACACTTTCATGGTGGATTCATTCAGCACAGTTGATATAAGGTCGACCCTTTGTTCCCCCTCAGCCACAGGCCTCGGTGACCACAGATGATTCGCAGATGGGGTGGGGGGTATCTGAGGAATGCAGTCCAAGTCACCTGGTCTGCCAATTAGGCCAATTTGCACATAAACATCCTGGAAATGAGGGCAATGCTTCTAGCATTGCAGCCATTTCAGACTGCTCTTCTAGTTGGGAACAGTGGTGATTCAATGCGTCTGTGGTCTGGTATAGAAACATACAAGGAGGAACCATTTCATACCCTCTGCGTTGAGATGTGCTCAGAGTGTCAATGGGCTATCTCATCCAACCGCTTTCATATAGCAACATACATTCCAGGAAAGTCCAACGTGATAGTGGACAAATTGAGCAGATCCATTCTCATGACATTTTCCTCAGATGGGGCCAGCCATGCTGCAACTTCTTTGCACCCCTAAACAACTGCAGCAGCTACTTTTCCCTAATCCCCCCACCAGGGGAATCCCCAAGGAATGCTGTCATACATGATTGGCCTCCAGGTCTCCTGTACTCCTTTCCCCCATTCCCTCAGTCCCCAAATTCCATCAGAAGGCGAACAGGTTGAAGAGAACAGTAATCCTCATTGCCCAGTTTTGGCCTTGACAAATCTGATTTCCCTTCCTCTGGCCTCATTTACAGAAGGAACTGTGGACTCTGGAACCCATTCTCGACCTTCTGTCATATGTGATAGCAATCCTCATTGCCCAGTTTTGGCCTTGACATATCTGATTTCCCTTCCTCTGGCCTCATTTACAGAAGGAACTGTGGACTCTGGAACACATTCTGGACCTTCTGTCACATGTGATAGCAATGTTTCATCCCTACCTTCCGAACGTCAAATTGATGGCTTGATTACTCCAATTCCATTGATAGCCAGACAACCGATTCTCTCCTCCCCAGTCCGTCATATTTTGATGTCCTCCCATAAGCCATCCACTCAAAAGCATTATAGGAGTAAATGGAAGAGGTTTGTAATCTGGGCTCAACAACATAATGTAGATCCCTTCACAGCACCAATCCACTCCATTCTAGAGTTTTTAGCTTATCTTTTTGATAATGGAGCAGCTGTCTCTTCAGTTAAGTACAGATCTGAAGTAGGCACTTCATTTGTCAGCAAACTTTGTAATACAGATCCAATCTCGGATCCGAGCCGGCAACTTCTACCACAGCATAGATCCGAGCTCCTAGCTCCTCCCTTTACCCACAATCCCCTGCCAACCCTGACTGACCTCAGATCTAGTTTGCCGCGCTTCAAGCTACAAGCTGGATTTTCGAGCTCCTGCTACTGAGTGAAGTTTTGTGAGAAAATTTTTTTCTATTTCTATCTTTTCCTTCGTGTGAGTGAGAGTGATTGTTTAGGTACCCCATAGCCCTATATCTCTCTCAATTTAATTTAATTTAATTTAATTTAATTTGTAGTTATTTTTCCTCCCTGCCCTCGCTGGTCGTAGTGTGTGTTTGTGGTGTGTGTAGGGGCCTAGTGAGTGTGTTTCTGTGCTACCATGTCGGAGGCCCTTAAAGCCATCTTTTCAAAGTGCACTGAGTGTGGCCATAAGCTTTCACCGGTGGATGGCCACACCCGGTGCGTTAGGTGCCTTGGGGTTGAACACCTCTCTTCAGGATGCGCGATTTGCATGGTGTTCAACCCCAGGGCACTTAAGGACCGGAGGTCAAAGCTGATTCTGGCGGACCTTTTGCCCCCGGATTCGGCTCCGGCCTCCGGTACTTCTGTGGCCGCTACCCAGCCCTTGGTGGTGGCCACCCCTGCCTCCCTCGCTCCGGTTGGGACTCAACCTCCCGCTTTGGCTCCGGAGGAGAGGGAGGCTGGGAAAGCTAAACGGAGAGAGAAGCACCATAAGCGGCGGGCCGAGGACTCCTCCTCGGCCTCGCCCGCCAAATGAGCTTCTCCATCCAGAGCTTCTGGATCGCCTCCTCCTCAGCTCCGGTCCCCTTGCTTCTCACCGGGACCCGAGGAGGAGGGGACCCGGTCCCCGTTGAGGTCATCGAGGCAGCACTCTAGGTCTGCCTCGGTGGCCTCTTCGAGGTCCACTTTTAGCATGTCAGATGCAGACATGGACCGGATGATGAGGAGTTTCATCCAGGCCCAGCTGCAGATGGGAGTGCTCTTGCCTCACCCCCCTCCGGGGGGGAGCTCGACCCCATTTTTTGCTCCAATCACTCCTTCTCCGACCCGCTTTCCAGGTTCGTAGTGTTCGGAGCCGAGCCGTGTTGGATCCGGGGGTGGGTCAGTGCCAACAGTACTGGTTACTTCGGCTCCGACTGGTCCCTCGAGCTCGTCGGATCCGACCTCTCGGAGCCGCGGGCTGAGCTTCAGATCCGAGGGATTCAGTGTGACTTCGGCTCTGTCCCAGTCAGAGTACATGGGTCCTTCGGATCCGATGGTCTCGGCCCCGGGTCCGGTCCCCGCTTCGGATCCGAGTGGGAGTCGACTCTCGGATCCTATCGAGGGTGGCTCCCCATCGGCTTTCTCTGTGGTGGAGAGGGCACTGTTGAGTGCATCCTGGCCTCCGGTCCTGGCTTTGGCTCCCCTTTGCACTCCCTCTCAGCTGGTTCAGGCTCCCATCACCCGGCCTTCGGGGCAGCCTGCTTCAGCACCTCTGGGTGTTCCTTTGGAACATGACATTGCTGGTGAGACTTCTTCGGACAGCCCCCCCGAGGAGGTTCCTCACAAGGCTAAGTGTAAGAGGAGGCACGTGGACTCCCCCGAGTCCCTTATGGAAGATATAGACTTAGATGAAGGGGAAGGCTCCCCAAGGTCACCCCCCCGAGGATGTCTCCTTCGGAGACATCATGGAAATGCTCAGGATTAGGGGAGGGTGGTCTGCCCCCAAGGCTTCCTCCGATGAGTCCGTATTCCTAGAGGCGTTTGAAGCAGGGCCATCTACCTCTTGGGTGTCCCCTCCCCCCGACCCCCTGGTGGACCTTATCTCCACCAGGGCTTGGAAGGAGCCGGACACTGTAGAGCCAGTCCCCAAGCACCCAGATAGGATCCTGAGTCCCCCTGCAGAAAGAACCCACTGGAGCAGAGGTCCCCCCATGGATGCCATGTTGGTGGCGGCGGACACCAAGAGGGAGTTGGCTCAGGAGAGCTCCTCGGTCCACCCACCGAGCAAGGAGTCTCGGGCGATGGACCGCCTTGGGAAGCTGGCCTTCAGTTCAGCAACCTTCTCCATGAGGGCGCTGAACTATATGGCACACGTCATCCGGATGCAGCGAGATCTAATAAAAGAATACGCTGCCTCCCCCCCAGAGTCCATGTCGGAAGGGGACAAGCAGCTGTACTCCTCCCGAATGTCCACTCTACGTTCCGTTTCTAACACCTCTATGCGGCTCTTGTCTCAAGCCATGGAAGGAGCCGCTAGAGCTGGCGGAGCCGGCCTGGTAATGAGGCGCCAAGCCTGGCTCCGACATTGTGACTTCTCGGAACCCTTTAAGGCATCATTCGCGAATGCCCCCTTTGATGGTTCTGCACTGTTTGGCAAAACCGTTCGCAACACTTTAGTCGAGAGCGAGAAAGACGGGAAGACGTTGTCTGCCGTCGGAGTCCGCTTCTCTGCTCCCCAGAGGTCCTTTTCTAAAAACCAAAAGGGTCAGAAGAAGATGTGGTTCCGGAAATCACATCAGTCCCAGTCTGCTCCGGACAACCAGTCCTCTCGTGGCAGAGGAGGACAGGGAGGACGCCGCCCTAGAGGCAGAGGGGGTCCCAGAAATTTTGGGTCCAGAGAACCCTTCTCTGAGAGGCCCACGCAGAACCCCTGGGGGGTTGCCCGGCTGCTCTACTCTGGAGGCAGTCGGGGGGCGTCTTTCGAGGCACCTAGCAATGTGGGAGTCCATAACAACAGATCGCTGGGTGCTTCACATTATATCCAGAGGTTACCAAATTCCCTTTATTGTAACCCCCCAAAACAGAAACCTCCCCGATGTACCACCCCATCAGAGGGAGGCAGCTGCTACAGAAATTCAGCAGCTTTTACAAAAAAGAGCCATCCAACCCATCCCCCCAGATCAGCTCCGATCAGGGTTTTACTCCAGGTTCTTTCTGGTGCCAAAAAAGACGGGGGACTTGAGGTCCATCCTCGACCTCTCTCTTTTGAACCTGGCAGTACCCAAAGAAAAGTTTCGGACGGTCACGCTACAATCTATTCTCCCCTTATTACGGGAGAATGACTGGATGTGCTCGATAGACCTCAAGGATGCATACTATCACGTTCTTGTGGACAGACGCTCCAGGAGGTTCCTCCGCTTCCGGCTGGGAGCCAGTCACTTTCAGTTCAGGGCCCTTCCCTTCGGTCTCACCTCAGCCCCCAGGGTGTTCACCAAAGTCTTGGCAGTTATAGCGGCCCACCTGAGGCTTCAGGGAATTCAGGTCTTTCCGTACCTGGACGACTGGCTCCTCATCGCCCCAACAAGGCATCTGCTCTGTTCAAGCAGGTATTACTTCCTCAATCTTACTCCAAGCCTAAGGTTGACTGTCAACATGGCCAAATCCTCTCTGGCTCCTACACAGGTAATAGATTTCATAGGGGCGAGATTGGATTCCAGACTAATGCTTGCTTTCCTGACTTCCAATCGGCTTCAGAACCTGAGGTTGCATGTTCAGGCCATTCTCCAACTTCCTGCTCCACCGGCGGATTTGATCCTGAGGGCTCTAGGGTCCATGGTGGCAGCAATTTCTCTGCTGCCCCTAGCCCGTCTAAATATGAGGGTCCTGCAGTGGACCCTCCAGGTGCAATGGTCCCTGTCTCGCAACCCCCTGTCCCATCCCATTCCCCTAAGCAGGGCTTGCAGAGGGTCGCTCGTGTGGTGGCTCCAGTCCCCGAGCCTTCACACGGGACGACCATTCTCGATGCCTCCCCCCGTCGCCACAGTGACCACGGATGCCTCTCGCCTGGGGTGGGGGGCAGTATTCAGGCAGAATGGTCCAAGGCACGTGGAACGACATAGAGACCTCCTTGCATATCAATGTCCTAGAGATGAGGGCGGTGCTTTTGACATTGCGGGCACTCCACAGCCTTCTTCCCATTGGGACAATTGCGGTACAAACGGACAACATGTCAGTTGTCTGGTACATCAACAAACAGGGGGGAACCAGGTCTTATCCTCTTTGTCGCGAGGCCATGAGAGTGTGGGAATGGGCGATATCCACCCACCGCTTTCTCATTGCAGCGCACATTCTGGAACAGTCCAACATCCTAGCAGACAGGCTCAGTCATTCAATTCTGACCCCATACGAATGGTCTCTCAATCCTCTAGTAGCGAAACAAATATTTACCCAATGGGGGCAACCCTGTTGCGATCTTTTTGCCTCTCCTTCAAATACCAAATGCAACAGTTACTTCGCTCTAATCCCCCCTCAGGGGGAGTCCCCGAGAGACTCTCTAGTACATGCTTGGCCTCCCGGTCTCCTTTACGCTTACCCTCCATTGCCCATGATGCTGAAGCTCTTACAGAAAGCCAGTCGGTTGGGGAGCAAAATGATCCTCATTGCCCCATTCTGGCCTCGTCAAACGTGGTTCCCGTACCTGTTGTCTCATCTGATTCGTCCACCCTGGATTCTGAATTCCCCTCCTGGATCTCATTACTCACCCTCTGGGTCTTCCGACCCCCAACCTGGCCAACCTCAAGCTGATGGCTTGGTTGCTCCAGTTCCACTCCTGATAAGGACTCCCGGAATCTCCTCACCAGTCAAAGCCATCCTAGTAGCAGCACACAAACCGTCCACCAGAAGGGTCTATCGGAGTAAGTGGAAACGTTTCTCCATCTGGGCGGAGCAACATCACTTAGACCCTTTCACGGCGCCTCTTACGTCGGTTTTGGATTTTCTAACTACCCTTTTTCATCAGGGGGCTAGCTGCTCTACAGTCACAGTACAACTAGCAGTGATTTCGCATTATCATGTAGGGCATGAATTGGGCCCTCTAATTACTTCCAAGCTCTGTAAAGCTTTCCTCAAGGGTACCTTCCTTCTCAGACCTCCGGTCAAGGAGGTAGTACCCCCATGGGATTTATCTTTGGTTCTACAGGCCTTGACAAGCCCCCCTTTTGAGCCGGTGGCTACGGTTGATCTTAAATACCTCTCTTGGAAGACGGCCTTTCTGATGGCCATTACTTCAGCTAAAAGGGTCTCTGAGCTTCAGGCTCTCTGTGTTAAACCGCCGTATTTGGCCTTCCATCAGGATAGAGTTTACCTCAGGATCAATCCGTCCTTTCTGCCTAAGGTATCTTCAGAAGCTAATATTAATCAATCTATTAATCTTCCCGTGTTCTTTCCCAATTATCAGAACAAAGGAGAGTACAAACTGCATTCTTTGGATGTGCACAGACAATTATGCTTTTATATTCATCAAACTGCTAGTCATAGGCAATCTGACCAGTTGTTTGTCTCCTTTGCCAAAACCAATTTAGGCAAGTCAGTTTCTAAAGTTACCCTGTCACGGTGGATAGCTAGTTGTATCCTCTTGGCTTATCAAAGTTCGGGAAGGCCTGCACCTCAGGGAGTCCGCGCTCATTCTACTAGGGCCGTCGCTACTTCGGCGGCTTTTAGATCTAGGGTCCCCTTGGATGATATTTGATCCGCAGCCACTTGGGCTTCATCTCATACCTTTATCAGCCATTACAAACTGGATGTTGTTTCCAGAGGTAGGGCGTCCTTTGGCTCTGCAGTGCTCCGGAATATTCTTCCATAACGGCCACCCAGGATTCAGGTAGCTGGGGACTCTGTCCCAAAGGTTGCTGACAAATGAAGTGCCTACTTCAGATTTAGAAGTTAGAAAAAATAAGAAAAAACGGAAAAGTTGTCTAGGCTGCTGCTTCAAATACCACAAAGCCAAATACTTCTTAGCGCTTTCTTTCACTATTAATATAAAACGTGAACTTCATCAGAAAAATGGGAACTCTCCCATGTTCCTGTTTTATACATACTTAACAGGAAATGATGTAACATAATCAAACTTCTTTTCAAAAATAAAATACAGTTTAAATTTTATATTTTATGTTTTATGTAAAACATGTAGAATTTCATATATACTAATTCTTATTCCTACAAAAACATTCTGTCCCAAAGGTTGCTGACAAATGAAGTGCCTACTTCAGATTTAGAAGTTATGTACTCACCATAACGTTCCATCTGAGTAGGTATCTTCATTTGTCTGCAACCATCCCCCCCTCCTTCCCCCTGACTTATGTGATTCTGTTTAGGATCTGTCTTAGATAAGCCCCTTCCGGGGCACAGTAACAGTTGTTATATTGGGCAAACTTGATCTGAGGTCAGTCAGGGTTGGCAGGGGATTATGGGTAAAGGGAGGAGCTAGGAGCTCGGATCTATGCTGTGGTAGAAGTTGCCGGCTCAGATCTGTAAACCAAAGGTTGCAGACAAATGAAGATACCTACTCAGATGGAACGTTATGGTGAGTACATAACTTCTAATTAGCAGTTATCTCAGATTTTCACATTGGGAAAGATAACTTGTCTTTCATTTACCACAAACTTTTCAAAGGCTTCTTAAAAGGGATTCTATTATTAAGGCCACCTCACAAAGATCCCTCTCCTCTGTGGGACCAAAACTTGATACAATATCTTATTGTTCAGCCCCCATTTGAACCTGCAGTGACTTGCGATATAAAATTCCTGTCTTGGAAATCCATCTTCCTAGTGGCCATTGCATCTGCAAGACATATGTCAGGAATTCAGGCACTATCCTCTCAGTCTCCATATGATTTTTTACAAAGACAGAGTTTCCTTGTGTACCGTCCCCTCCTTTCTGCCTAAAGTTGTTTCACAGGCTAATATCAATCAGATCGTACATTTGCCTGTTTTCTTTCCTAACTTCATCAACAAAGATGAATATATCCTACATTTGTTGGCTGTCTATAGGCAATTACATGTCTATTTGCATAGGACTAAAGAGTTTCAGAAAGCAAGTCAGTTGTTTATCTCCTTTGTAGACCCTAGGAAGGGCCTACTAGTATCCACAGTTACTTTAGCAAAGTAGCTCCCTGATTGCATTTCTTTCATCTACACCACACAAGGTATAGATCCTTCCAAACCTGTTCGAGCTCACTCATCCAGAGCCATTGCCACTTCTGCAGTTTTCCAGTCTAATGCCTCCATGGACAAGATTTGTGCAGTGGACACATGGGCCAGTCATCATACTTTTAAAACCCATTACAAGTTGGATTTGGTCTCCATGGGAAGAGCCTCCTTTGGTTTGATGGTTTTGAGAAATATCCTCCCATGAATCCACCAGGGGTAAAGGTAGCTGGAGACTCAATCCCATATGTGAGGACGAGATGAAAAATTGACAATATCAGACAAAGAAATGATGTACTCACCATAGCTTCCATCTGTATTGTCGATTTTACATCTTTTCTCACATTCTGTCCCTCCAAGCCCCCTACCTTTGGTTTTCTGGTTGGAAGGGAAGCTTACTTTATGCCACCTTTATTCTCTCCAGTACTCCAGAAGTGGTCTTCTTACAATTTTCAAATATAAATTTCCCTACCTTTTTGAGGATAATCCTAGCAAACAAGATCTGAGGTAACAGAGATAGAGATGCATTGTGGGTAAGGGGAGGTGTCCAAGAGCTTTTTGTTTGCCACGAGTTTAGTAACAGCAGAGTCAGATCCAATGGATTGGATCTGGATCCATATGTGAAGAGAGAAGAAAAATCATAAATTCAGATGGAACGTTATGGTGAGTACATAACTTCTTTTTTAGTATTGAAATGGACCTGTATGCGGTTGGATCTGATGGATCTTTACCCTCTTTAGGTATTACAGCTACCACTGCTTTCCTCCAGGATTTTGGTACTTCTCCTCTTAAAATACTGTTAAACAAAGCCTTCCATATCTTTATCAGTTTTTTTCCCTCCTAGCTTCCAAACTTCCACAGGAATGCCATCTATTTCTTGGGACATTCCTGTAGATTGGTTATACATCACAATTTTTATCTCATTTCCTCCTATCCTAACTGTTAGTAATGCAGCCTCATCTACTTCTAACCTTAATTCTTCCATAAACATTTCCATTTGTATCTTTTCTTGATTTCCATATGTCTCTGCTTTATACAGATTTTCATAGAATTTCCAAAATATTTCTAATACCTCTACAGGATCTCTTCATAAGATCATAGGAGTTTACTAGGCTGTCGACCCGGAGGTCATTTTAAGCCTAGCTGTTTCATCCCAGTGTAGTACTGTAAAGGTACTAGTCAGTACCCAAGATTGCATTTAATGATGACTGCCTATGTCTAGGAGGGTTGTGGTTACTATTCCCGGTAAGAATTTACGTTGCCCCACCCACTCATCCAGGTTTGTCATAGACGTGCTCTGTTTCCCATGAATTGGTTGCCTATTCCAAAGACTTGGCAGTCACTGGGAGATAAATCTGTCTTGCAGCATGTCCTATTTAAGTGACAGTCCATATTTAAGTCCCTGAAATGGGTAGCCCTAGACCAATTTCATTTACGGATATGCAGTAAGTTCATTAGGTTTGGGTCTTCTGTTGCTCTGTAGGCCAGGCATACGTCTCCTCTAAGAACTCTATATGATACAGAGTATAGCGACAGGGATTTTAGTCAGTCTGTTTAAGGCACATGCTGGAGGCCCTTGATCTTTGTTAGAAACCTCTGAGGTCTCTCTAACTGTACGTGCTTAATACGGTACATACAGATGGGGTGTTATACTCAGTTATGTGCCAGGTAAGTGCAGAGTATAGTGGGGATTATAACTTCTTTTGCTCTCAAGGTGATGCCTTTGCTAATCAAGTGAGCTATGTGGAAAGCTTTCTTTACAATGGTAGACACATGGTGATTGAAGTTAAGGTTATGGTCAACCTGTGATCCCAGGTCCCTTACCATTTCATGGGTACTTAGGATATTGGTATTGATTTGATAGTGTGAAGGGACATTGTACCAAAGGGAATGATGATGCATTTCTTTGCATTCAGTTTGAGACTAATACACCAGTTTCTGGTCCATATGAGACCATCCTGGAGTATACTGGCATAATTTGGGGATTCAGTGATTGCACCTACTTTGCAGTCATCTGCAACTTGGTCAGCCACAACCCTTTAGTTTTGACCTGAACTTTTGAGAAGTATATACCAAACAGTAGAGGGGCAAGCACTGACTCCTGTGGTACCCAGCTTGTAACAGGTCTGCTGGTTGACAAGGAGTCATCCACTTTGATAGTGTGTGTCCGGTATGTGAGCATTTGGCAACCCATCTTACAACACAGGGGTTTACATTCAGTTTGCTAAGTTTATCGGTAATGCCTGAATATGGGATTGTCTCAAAAGCCTTTGCCAAGTCAAGGTATGCTGTGTGCACAGATTTGCCCTCATCAATGGCCTTGGTCACACCTTCAAAGAAATCAACCAGATTTAACAGGCAGGATCTGCCCTTCATGAAGCCAAGTTGAGTAGGATCCAGAGTTTGGAGGTCACCTATGTCTTCATTTATGAGGTTACCTTCCTTGTTGCAGGCTCCCTAAGCTCGGTGCAGCCCTTTCTACTTTCTGTTACCTGAGTCGAAGTGCTAAAAGTTCTTGTGCTGTAGTGTTGTTATCAAAAAACAGTTGGTTAACAGCAACCTTTTTAAACCCATGAATATGTTCAAGGTGATCCCTTATTTTTTACTTAGCATTTTGCAGTTGATCCTCTTCTTGTTCTGTGAGATTCCCCCTGTCCTGCAATATTTTAACATTTGTCAGTCCCTCTAATTTTTTTTTTCTTCTTAACCATAGCTCCCTTTCTTTTATTTCCACCCTATTTTTAAACATCACGTTAATTTTATTCCACTCCTTAGCTATATTTTCAGAAGTAATTTCTATCCTCTCAAATAGCTCCTGAATAATCTCCACTACCCATTCCTTAAATTCTTCTCTTTTCATCATTCAGTTAGGTGGGAAAGTGCCAGTGTCTCATTTTCATTTCATTACTCTGTGTTTTTAGTTTAGGTATTATTGGCACATGATCTGAAATAGTTAATGAAAAAGTATGAAGACCTTCAATTAAATGCACATGTTCCTGTGAAATATAAATTCTGTCTAGCCTAGTCCAGTTTTTATATCTTGGGAAATAATATGTAAATTCACTCACAACTCATGTTACTGAGTTCACATCTTCCATGCCAAATATTTTCATAACTTTCTTCAAAAATCTACCCTCCATTGTTGCATTTTCTCTTCTGGACCCCCAAGACACATTCTTCACTGCTGCAAATCAAATTCCATTCCCTACCTAGAAGTAATATTCCTAGCTGAAAACTGATTATTTCTCCCAGAATTTTCTTAATCGCCATTATAGCAGTTTTAGGTGGAATATAAATTCATGCCAGTGCAATCTTCCTCCCTTGCCAGTAGCCCCTTAGCATTGCAAATATGCCGTTATCTTTTTATCCTCTTCTGTCACCATTGGAGCTCCTGTTGAAATTAATATAAGTACACCTATTTTCCTTTGTCCCAGATATTCTGCTGAATAACCATCCTGAAAACTTTTCTTTATCAAATTTACATGTTCAGTTTTTTCCAAGTGTGTCTCCTTTAACGTAAATATTTGCACTCTGCATTTTTAATATAGTTCACTATTTTCTTTTTTGCATTTATCTATGAGATCATTGGCATTTGATGACATTGCAGAAAGCATCATTGTATTAAAAAGCTATTATTCCCACCTTTTATGTGTAACACCGTTATGATAAATGTCTAGTTCCAGCATTTGTGTTACATGCATAACTGTGGCAAGTTGAACTTTTATATAGTTGTTTCTTGTCATATTCATTTGAGGGTATGCCATATCTTGCAAAACATTTTGTTTTATTGAAAGCCCTCAAAAAAACTACCCTCCTAAAACCTATTAATTTAATACTAACACACAAAACTATGTACATCTTCAGTTTTACCCTCCTAATAGGAACAAATCTCCCAAATTGACAGACTCACAGACTGAGTTAACCGAAAAGAAAGGTTGTCTATACTAAGATGCATGGTGCAACCTGTGGTTCTACTACGTGCTAACTGGTTTTGTCTTATATTTATAGCTCTCCCAGCTGGAAAAACCCTGACTGTTTTCAAAGGACATTATTTCCTAGCCAGTTTCTCTTTTTTTCCAGCAGCCAGTCACTCAACCAGGCAGTAACCAGATGTTCTTCATCTCACATTGCTGCAGTCCTTACACTTGGGTAGTCCGCTGTCCTCGGTCGGCCCGAATATCAAAGTATTAGGCTGACGTCGGTCAAGGCGCTTAAGACTGACATCAGGGTCAGGTACAAATGCGCATGACCGGCGTCATATCCTCAGTCTTTTGCCGCATGGTCCGATGCAGAACAGCGTTGCAAGTGCCGTTCTTTCATTCGAGTTTCAGACCGAGTCAGAATATTTTAGTTTTTCTTGCCTCAGTGGTTTACGGATGTCAGAAAAAGTGAATAACTGTATTTCTTGTGGGAAGCAGATAGGGATTATCATACTTTGTGTATTCCTTGTTTGGGGGCCTGAGCGTTGTTGGGTGTCGCTTTGGTTAGATTGTGCCAGGTTGGTCTTCGGAAGCGGTGCAATTATAATATGCCATCGGATGCCGATGCCCGCTTCTTCGCGCAAAAACAAAGCAGCTAAACCCAGGCAAGAAGTCCGTGCCGGCCGGTTCTTTAGAGTCAGTGGAAGTGTCTCTGGGGAGACTTTGGATGTGGCCTCTCAGGAGGCAGGTCAGGCTGAAGGGGCTTCTCAGGTTACTGTACTCCCCTCCCTTCCTAGGGTGGTTAGGCCCTCTCCTTCTGTTTCCAAGGCTTCTCCCAGAGGCAGGCCAGGTTTAGCTTCTGTTGGTGTCACTCCTAGTTCAACAGGATCTGTGCCCAAGAAGCACATGCTTAAAATGGCAGAAGATTTAATTACTTTGATTAGAGGTTCTTTGCCCCCTCCTGATAAGAGGCCTAGGGTGGAACCAGAGTTAGGGAGTTTTGAGCAGGCTTCAGATGTTTCAGAGTCTTGACTGAAGACTTGCAGGAGTACTCTCCTTATTCTGATTCTGATGCAGATGATTCTTCTGCTTCTCCTCCAGAGGATTTTTCTTTTTCAGAGACTCTTCATTCCATGAGGGAACATTTTAAGTGGGAAGGTCAGGACTTCTCTGATTCCAGGAAAAGGCTTAGGGAATTTTTGCTTTTACCCCAGCATAGGCCTTTGGCTATACCACCTGTTCTAGATGTTGTGGAAGATGTGTTTGCAGAGGCTTCACTTAATCCTGATTCTTTGCCTCCTGCTCCTGTTAAACCGGATAGGTATTACAGGGTGCCTGAGGCTCATAAATATCTTTATAAGAGTCCTAGGGCGGACCCAGAAACATGTTGAAATATCAAAACTATCTTCTTTCTCAATTGAAGTCTAAGGTAGATGCTCTGGCGGAAGGCATTGAGTGTAAAGAATTACAAGATTTGGTACATGTCTCTGAACAGGTGGGTAAGCATTCTTTACAATGTGGTTTTGATGCTGTACAGGCCTCGTCTAGGGTGGCTGCCACTGGGTCAGTTCTTCGCAGGCACGCCTGGCTGAGGGATCAGAATTTATCTGATCATGTTAAGACAAGGATTTTGGATGCTCCTTTACAGTCTGATGTGTTGTTTGGTTCACCTGTGGAGTCAGTCTTGAAGAAAATGGAAGACAAGGCTAAGTCTATGCAGGCTGTTAAAGATTTTTGCAAGTTCAGCCTCCGAAGTTTAGTAGGAATTGGCCTGCTAAGGGGTGGACGTACCCTTCTTATGATTCACAGTCTAGGGGTAGATCTAGACGTGGTAAGGGCAGAGCTCAGAGCTCCTTCAGACCTAGAACAGGAGTTCACCTGCACAATCTTGGTGAGGGCAGGGGCCAGTCCTTTCGTAAACAGGCCCAATGACCTACCTTTTCAGCTGCCAGATCCTTCTTGCCTGGCAGCACCTTTGGGAGGAAGGTTGGCACTCTTCAAGGAAAATTGGAGTTTGATTACCAAAGACAGATGGGTATTGGATATCATACACCAAGGTTACAGGTTTTATTTCCATACCTTGCCTCCTTTCAAAGGCATGCCGGACGTTCCTCCTCAGCAAAGACTAGAGGCTCACAAACAAATTTCTCTGCTGCTACAAATAGGGGCCATACAACTGGTCCCTCTGCCAGAAGTGGGCCTAGGATTTTATTCTCGCCTGTTCCTAGTACCAAAGAAGGGGAACACGTGGAGACCAATTTTGGATTTATCTATCCTCAACACTTATCTGGACATTCCCAAGTTCAAAATGTTGACGCTACAACAGCTTTTACCTCTGCTGGGCAAAGATCACTGGATGGTGACTCTGGATCTCAAGGAGGCTTACCTTCATGTTCCTATCAGGCTAAGTTGCAGGAAGTATCTACGCAGCCGGGCTGGTACTTCTCATTATCAGTTCTCTGCATTGCCCTTTGGCTTATCTACTGCGCCCAGAGTGTTCACGAAGGTTCTGGCTCCAGTGATAGCTTTCTTCAGGCTAAGAGGAATACAGATCTATCCTTATTTGGACGATTGCCTGATTCTGGCCCAAGGAAAGGACGAACTTCTTCATCATTTACAGTATGTGATAGCAGTGCTAAGATGCCTGGGGTATTCTGAGAGCGAAATAAAGACCAGACTAGTACCCTCTCAGGACATGTGCATTCTGGGTGTGAGACTGAATACAGCATCCCAAATGGCCTTTTGACCCCGGACAAACAAAAGAATCTTTCTCTTTACTTCCATCAATTGTCTCATCAGTCCAGGCTGACTGCAAGGACAGTCCTTCAAGCCTTGGGGTTCATGGCATCTTGTATTCTGGTGCTTCCCAATGCCAAACTGCATATGAGGAAGCTACAATGGTATCTCAAAATGTATGGACACAGCACTGCCAAGATATGGACACTGTCATTCAGATAATACCTTGCATTCAAAAGGAATTTTTGTGGTGGGCTCAGGAATGTCACCTAAACAAGGACTCTCTGTGACCCGCCAGAGGCGAGTCAGATTCTAACGACAGATGCCTCAGACAAAGCTTGGGGAGCTCATCTGAATGGAAAGTGGGTACAAGACACGTGGCCTGCCAGACTTCAACATCTACATATCAACTTGAAGGAGATGTTAGCAGTCCAATTTGCATTAATAGCTTTCAAGGATTTACTTCTTCCAGGGCAGGTGTTGGTTCTAACAGACAACACAACTGTCATGTGGTACATCAACAAGCAAGGGGAACACATTCTTATCCTCTATGCAGACAAGCAATGATTTTGTGGGAGACTGCTCTCAGTTTACAGCTAAATCTTCAGGCAAGGTTTCTGCCGAGCACAGAACTCCTTAGCAGATGTGTTGAGCAGACAAATTATGGATCCCCACGAGTGGAAATTGGATCCTCATGTATTTCAGAAATTGACAGTGTTATGGGAACTCCAGACATAGATCTGTTCGCTTCTCCACTAAACTACCAGCTGCCAAAGTTTTGCACAAAAAGGTTTCATCCCACAGCTTGGAAAGTGGATGCTCTTTCATTCAGTTGGAGCAATCTTCATGTGTATGCCTTTCCACCTCTGCCTCTCCTCCCAAAGGTACTCCTAAAGGTCAGACAGGACAAGCCAAAGATGATTTTAATAGCTCCAGATTGGCCTCGACAGCACTGGTACCCATTACTGAGAAGTCTGGTAATGGGCCTCCATGGCCTTTACCTTCGATTCCACACCTGCTGTCTCAGGAGAACAGTCATTTACTCAATGTCAAACTTCACTCTCTTCACCTAACAGCCTGGCATATTCTGTTTTAAACCCTGGAGGGTCTCAGCTTCCACAGCAAGTTTTGAATGTTATTTTGGAGGCCAGAAGGCCTAGTACAAGGAAAGTGTAGATAAATGGAAGAGATTTTTATTTTGGAGTACAGCAAAGGAATTTGATGTTTCTAAGCCCAATTTAAGTGTGGCTCTTCAATATCTTACTGAGTTACTGGACAAAGGTTTGTCCTTCTCTTCTATTAAGGTTCATGCTGCAGCAATTTCTGCTCACTATGACTGTGACCCACCATTGTTTTCTCATCCTTTGTTTAAGCAATTCCTTAGAGGGGCAAAGAATATAAGACTCCCACATAGAGCTCCTACTCCTGCTTGGGATCTCAATTTTGTGTTGGAGAAACTCACTCTACAACCTTTTGAGCCTGCAGCTACTGCCGAGATGAAATATTTATCATGGAAGACTGCTTTTTTGTTGGCCATTACCTCGAAGGGTTTCTGAATTACAGGCCCTTATGGCGGTTGAGCCTTTCTTAATTTTCCATAAGGATAGGGTATCTTTACTAATCCTTCCTTTATGCCTAAAGTGGTTTCTAGTGTGGCTTTAAACCAAACTATTAATTTGCCTACTTTTTATGCAAACCCCCAAAATAAAGGAGAAAAGATTTTGCACACTTTGGATATACACAGGCAGTTGCGTTATTATTTGAGCAGAACTAAAGGGTTCAGGCAGTCTCAGCAGTTATTTGTTTCATTTGCTTTGGGTTCTCAGGGCAAGCCTGTGTCAAAACAAACTATTTCTAAGTGGATTGGGTTTTGTATTGCTTTCTGTTATTCCCATCATGGTAAGGAGATTCCAGCTGGGATTAGGCCTCATTCCACTAGGGCTACTGCCACTTCTACAGCTTTTTAAGGGGTGGCAACTAAAGATATTTTGGAGGCAGCTACTTGGAGTTCAGTGCATACTTTCTCTAAGCATTACCACCTTCCACTTTACTCTAAATCTAGGGCTGGTTTTGCCACTGCAATTTTACAGGGCATTTTGGCAGCTCCTACTGCTTTATAGTTTTGCCATCCTCCCTTACCTCTGCTTTGGGATTCTTCCCAAGTGTAAGGACTGCAGCAATGTGAGATGAAGAACATAGTACAGTTTTGTACCTACCATAAATGTAGATGTTCGAAGATCCACATTGCTGCAGTCCAATTTACCCTCCCTCCTTCCCCTCTGTAGTTAGAAGCGGTTGTGTGGTTTGGGTTGTAAATATTGTGGATATTGTATATATTGTATGTAGGATTAGTGCAAGGGTGGTTGGTTGTTTTTTGCTGTCTTTTGGTTTTGACCTTTCTTTTTAGGGTCTTCTGACATCTGGGGCAAGAAAAGACTGAGGATATGACGTCGGTCATGCGCATTTGTACCCTGACGTCCTGATGTCAGTCTTAAGTGCCTTGACCGACGTCAGCCTAATACTTTGATATTCGGGCCGACCGAGGACAGCGGACTACCCAAGTGTAAGGACTGCAGCAATGTGGATCTTCGAACATCTGCATTTATGGTAGGTACAAAACTGTACTTTTCTCTTTATCAGAATGTCTCCATGGAGACATGAGAACCAGGCAGACAATTTCTCATTATAAAGTTGTGCACTGCATGACTCTTGATAGGGAACAGAAGGTTGATAGATATATCCAGGTAAGAACAGATGGGCTGTACAACTCTCACTTAATGTGGATGACCCAGATCCTTTTCTTCAGGAAAGAATGAGCCAGTTGGGCAAAGTTAGAGGAGTAGTCAGGCAAGGTTCTAGTTTCAGTTTCTGTTGATAAGATTGCACTGGTAGGCAGTGGGCTCAGTCTCAGGAAGATGAAATCATGAGGAACCAGTAATTATATCTCTGATCTGTAGCTGTACAGTGTAAACCTTATTTGCATGTGGCAGGTGTTGGCCATTACCCATGGCAATTGTGCATATTCACACTGCACCCTTAAAGTCATATGGCTGG
This sequence comes from Protopterus annectens, assembly GCF_019279795.1. Taxonomy (NCBI): domain Eukaryota; kingdom Metazoa; phylum Chordata; order Ceratodontiformes; family Protopteridae; genus Protopterus; species Protopterus annectens. The sequence continues at coordinate 1,007,963,323 of NC_056732.1, forward strand.
TTTCAAAGCAGTTAAATTTTGACAGTAGTGGTGCAAGAGCAAGAGCTGAAGCCTGTAGCTCTTGTCTGTTATACCTTTCACATGAGGATAACAGATGTCACTTGAACATTTTCAGTGAGTTTGAATTGTCCAGTTTGCTGTTGGGTGGTTATGCTTAAAGTTCTCATAGTAAACCACTGCAAAAATGGCATAAGAAAGCAGCCTCTAATTAAGAAAAGATCATATTTTTTGATTAACTAAATTTCTTAAAGTGCTACCCAGAGAGATGCAATAGTCAGTAATAGAGCACTTTATGCGCTTTTGTACATAGAAGCAATATGTCTTCAGCTCAGACATAAGTTTAGTTTCTGCAGCAGATATTTAATTATAACAGTCTTTTCTTTATGATGGCAGCTGGAATTTTTTAGTTTTAGCTACTGGAAATGCTCCCATCCTGAACTTGCTCAAAATGCTTGCTGTCTTTTTTGCCTCTTTGTGGATCTTGTTCCTGCATTCAGTAGCAGGATCTGATGCATAGCAGTCGCTGGAGACTGCACTGAGACTGTGACAAGTTCATAGGTGCCTGTATGGGTTGGGATGAGCCTGGTAAATTATCAGTATAACAGACTTCATTTTCTGCCTGTTTCCCCAACTTCTCTCCAAGGCAAGAGGTGACACACACACGATGAAAGCCTGGGAGAGTGAATACTAGAGAATGGTAAGTGATAAGCTGTAAAAAAAAAAATCAAAAGAGATATAAACAAGGAAGATTTACCTGCTGGTTGTGGATGGTGAAGGCTTATAGTTGGTTATTGTTGTCAACAAATCTGCACCATTATGGCTAAGTATATGACCTAGCTCATTCAACCCTATAGCACTTTTTTATATACTTCCAGATCACACCCGTAGCTCCTTATGGCATCCAGATCTTTTTGTGTCTGGCTTCTTTAACTAAGTGACTTACCAACTAATACTAGGCAGTATTAGAAAGTGCAAGGAATTACTAACAAAATGGCACTAAAATAATTTATTTATGGTGTCCTGCATTGGAGAAATGAATCACTGCTTGTCACTTATTATTCATATTTTCATATTTATGTTCATATTCTCATAAATGAGGGCCCTACATGTTACAGATGGTTTGGGTTTAAAATACCTCAGTGGGAAACAGAAAAAAAATCATCATCAGTGTCCATACACTATACCTGAGAAATTGCAATTTTTTTTGTTAGTAATGATGAAAATAAACAATATTTCAATATGTACTTAATACTTTAAATACCAAGTGACTTGCAAATTGTTGCATGACATCAGGGGAAACCTGTTTTTGAAGAAAACCGTCCTTATTTGCCCTGTGAGTTGAGTTGCATATCTTAAGAGAAATTCAATGTTATCTGCATTGCTAAATATACAGTTAAGTATGCATTTTCACATTGCTATAAATATCTCAGTAAACATGTACTCATAGATGACTTTATTGTTCTGATGTGAAAGCTTATGTGTGGCTAACAAAAGTGTTCTAACAGTACATGTCCAACTCGTATAGTTTCCAAGATATAACAATTTGTGAAAGTTTAACAAAAATATAATTCTGGGGTTATGTGCATTATAATACATTTGTGGAAAGAATATGAATGATCTGACTATGATCACTTCTTCTTCTTCTTCTTTCGGCTTTTTCCGGTTAGGGGTTGCCGCAGCGGATCACCCGTCCGCTCATGATTGGCAGTGGAGTTTTTACGGTGTTGAGTTGCCAGCCCAGCGCCCAAACTTCCACTGAAGGCACACACATGCACGCACTCACACCTAGGGCCAATTTAGTGTATCCAATCCACCTACAGCATGACTTTGGGATGTGGGAGGAAACCGGAGCACCTGGAGGAAACCCACACGACCACAGGGAGGACATGCAGACTCCGCACAGAAGGCACCCCAGCCGAGGATCGAACCGGAGAACCTCTTGCTGTGAGGCGGCAATGCTAACCTCTGCACCACTGCAGCCACCTGATCTGGTTATGATCACTGTAAAGAATATTTCTTACTGCCAACATTGCTATTTGTACAATTTTAATTGCTTTTATTGTTCACAGAATATTTACATTTATGCTTTTTAAATTTATTTTTCAGAAAATGCTCTGAAATGCAAGTCATGTGTAAAGCTACTAGAAGTGTGGCATTCTAGACCACATAGGCATTAATGATAATGAGCTAACCAGAAAAATAAGAGGAGTTGGGTTAATAAACATTTATAGGAGCTGGGTCAAAACCAGACAAGAAGGATATGGACTTTTTGCATTTTTTAGTCAAGTAAGCCAGCTATACTGTGTTGCCTCTGAGACTAAAAGAAGTTTTTAACTAGGGGAGAGTATCAGTGATCATTACTAAAAGGACTTTTTTTTGGTGTGGATGCCCGAGTTACTCCGGAAGGCTAAAAGAATCACCATGGTTCTTGATCTAATATCATCTGCTGAAAGGCAACTTTCAAGTTACATTCTGGGATGAGAAAGATCCTCGCCTATTCAAAAACTGTGTCTGAAACACGCAGGAAGGCTAGCACATGCAAATAAAGTTAATGTCAAATCTGAATTAACAGCAACAGCAGTAATCATTGCAGGTGTGTGACTCACTGTCTGTGTACTTTTGTAATAAACTCCCAGTGACTTACAGTGATGCAATGTGCACTCATTCTGTCACAGGTTCCATTGCTGGAGTATCCAGTACAACAGGACAACACAGAGCTGTGATATCAGCATGGCTTTTGTGGCTGACAGTTTTGGCAGCAAGCAAGTGGCACTGGCTTACAGTTCTCTCGAGGGAGGAGTTATCTACATCCACCATTATAGAGGTCTCAGTAAAGGTACTGGCTGAACACAAAGACTCACAAAGCACAACAGTCCTGTGCCCAAGAGTCCTAGGCATGTTCATCCTATGTCTCAGCCTGTGTACCATCTAACATGCGTACCTCATGTGAGTTGGAGATACCTACTACAGAGGAGACTGACAAAGAGGCGTATTAAAATCATGATTACAGGCTGTTCCTAAAGTGGCTGTGACACATGGAATTCAACAAAGGATGAGTACTGAGTGATCCAAGCATAGATGTGTGCTTCTCACAGCATTGTGGAGTTGACAGATATATTGTGAGTCTTGCAGGAGGATGTGCACTGATTGCATGGTGACCTGGAGTATAGTGCTGCTGAGGCCACTGCTGGCAAATGTTGCTTCAATAATTGCATCATTGAGCTGCAGTGCAACTGACATCTAGCCTGCCTCCACAAGCCATGCAGTCTGTGGTCATTGGTGGGCTCTGTATGTGAGGTGGTTGGGAATGGACAATCCACCATCCAACTACATTGACTGTGGGTGAGACAGCATCATACCTCTCTATTGTCCAGAGTTTTACAGAATGTCCAGATATTTGTATCATGTCTGGTGTACCCCTCATAAAGTTTGTTTCATGACAAAGCATTGAGGATTGCAATCATTAAATAATGATAGACATTTGAGTTTCAGAAAATGCATGCTAATACAAAACAGGTTATTCCACCTTAACTTTCTAAATTTCTAAGAGCAATTTTTCAAAATTAGTCTGTATTTTTTGGCCTTTGTTACACCATTATTTTTGGCTTTTCTCTGATTCTTGAGCTGAAAGGTTGAGAGGTATGGACAGCATCCATGTCATCTTTATGCACATAGCCTGTCATTCCTCATTGTGGGTATCTTTCAGATCATGGGTAAAGCCATTGACAAGACATAGGACACCTCATCAGGGTGCACTTATATCATCCTGTAGTTCTACTCTTACCATTCCATGGACCTTGCAAGGAAAATTTGTAGATACCAGCAGTGACATCACAACCCCACACTAGAGGATGTGATCCTTGGCTCCTCACACATTTCAGAGTATATGGCTGCTGTGTTTGCAACAGATAACCTTACACACATTATAGTGTTGCAGTCACCTGTCACTGCTCTCCCGCACCCACCTTTGCAGCTGATGGTGAGTGTGTCTGGTCACCCCATAATCTCTGCATCTATGGTGATGCCCCATACACAGCTTGGCTATTCCATACACACTGCCTTACATAGCCCATCTGTACCTTTGGCCCACCCACATGTCTGCTACCTACGCTAATTTGTAGTATGCATTGAGTTTACCATCTGTGAATTCTGTCATTTATTTTCTTATAAACTGATATCACCCAAGGAGACCACAGGATATGGTAGACCTTGAGATTGCACTCTAGCTGGTATGTAATAGCAAATCCTGCTGTTACATGTATAACAAATTAAAAATATGTAATTCATTTTTTTAAATTTTACTGAATTTAATAGAATATTTGTTTGCACTGCATCCTTTAAACTTATGGGTGACACAAAGTGCTTTTTTTATTTTATTTTTATTTATTTATTTTATTTAACATTTGTTTACCATGAAAGTCTGATTTGGAACAAAGCCAATTTTCAGCGGAGGCCCAGGGAGAAATCCTTCAGGTGCATGTCTTTGTAATGTCGGAGGAAACTTACATGAACCCAGGGAGGACATGCAGACTCCACACAGAAGGCACTCGAGCCAGGAATCAAACTGGAGAACCTCTTGCTGTGAGACAACATTGCACCACTGTGTCGACTTTTGTTTGGCTGTCTAATATGTTTAGCTCTCTTTCCTATTTCTCTTTTTCCATTTAATCGCAAGTCCCATTCCCAGCTATCTTTCCTCACAACCCTCCATAATAGTACCTGTCTATTCCACATTGTATATTTTACTTTTCCCAAATAAACTCTCATTTCTTCTTATGTTGACTATATCATTATACTCTAGCCTTTCATACCCTACTATTTCTTAAATTCCAGAGAAAGTACAGGACAACCTAAGTCTTTTTTTATAGAAAACGCTTTTGTCCTTACCTGTCCTCTACCAGCTTTCAGAATCTACCATCACTGTATCTCCCATTGGCCTGCAACTTCTTGTTTCCATCTTCATTGCTACTTCCCCACTACCTGGCAGCTGTACAATACAGATTATTGTACTTAATTATGCTACACTTCAGCTTATCCTCCATTCTTCTCCTCCTACTGTGCCGTCTTTCTTCCTACCATGACTCAATATGTCTCAACTTCTCTCCAACTCTGTCCAGCCAGCTATTATATATACTTCCTCTTTACATTGTCCACACATTGCACCAAACCTATTTAATATTGCCCCTCACCATTATTCCAAATATAGACTGATTAACTGTACTTCATCTCAAACCAAAACAAAATGAAGTCCAAGAATCCTGACCAAAAAACAAGTATTCATAATTCCCTAATATACTAAAATCCTTCTAGGAGGAAATATACACCCTAATCCTGGCTCCACCTATCACGATGAACACAAAGATAATTCTATCCCACACTGTTCTGTAACTCAGCAACAGCCAGTCTCCAACCCTGGTGATCTAATTTTGCTGCAATAAATGTTGAAGAGTAAGAAATAAAACTCCTGAACTACATGCCTGGATTACCCAATGTAAGCCTGATGTTTTCACTGTAATGGAAACTTGACTTAACCCAGCATAAACTACTCCATAGTTATACCTCTTGGCTATAATGTCATTTGCAATGACTGTGTAAAGAGGAAAGGTGGTGAAATTGCTTTAATATTTCTCAAGTCTGTAAAGCATTTCTCAAATGCGGTTACTATGAGTGAATGCAGATACTGGAACATTTAGCTCCTTGATCTTGTTTTTTATGCTTTTTCATAAAGTTGTATTATAGGGAATGATGTTTGATGTTCATTTTCCTGCTGTCAAAGATTAGTATTGGAAGAAGTTGTTCCATTTCTTTGGATTTTTTTCTGTGATGATGATTTAAAAGACTGTACTTGTTGATATTGTGAAACTAAAGTAGCATGAATAGTTTTGACTTTCAAGATTAAATGCTCCAGAGCTGGCAAAATTTGCTTAGATGTTCTTCGTGTTTCACTGTAGCAGTCATCACATTTGGGGTTATCTGCTTGCAGTAGTCCTCAGTCGGCCTGATTATCAAAGTCTTGGATCCTGCGTTAGTTGCTGTCTCATCTTCCATGACGTCAGGTAGTCGGGGGTATAAAGCATGCAGCCAACGCCATTACATCAATCTTTCTTGCCGTGCGGTGCCCAAAGCAGAAGCAGTTCGCAAATGCCAGTCGGCCGACTCCTGAAATTTTCGTTTTCGAGTTTCAGAACCAAAGTCTTCAACTAAAGCTAAGTACCCCATTGGGGAAACTTTTTCTTGCTCTAAACCGATGTCAGTAAAAGTCAATAATTGTATTTCTTGTGGAAAGCAAATACCTCATAAAGATTTTCATTCATACTGTATTCTTTGCCTACGCCCTGACCACAATGTACCTCGCTGTCAGTTTTGTGCCTTATTTAAACAACGAACTATTCGTCGTCGGTATATTTACGCTTCTAAATATTTTGGTACAATTATCCAGATATGTCTTCAGTAAGCCACTCCACTACTGACATTCCGAAAAAACACAAAGATAAAGACAGAGACAGGCCGCCTAAGTCCAAAGCTGATGACGACGCTTCTCCTAAGCTAGTCACTAGCTCACTGGTACTCAGTGAGGTGCTTTTGCAGCCCCTGATACCCGCTACTTCAGATTCGCAGGCCTTCCCCCTCTAAGAGACCTAGGATTGAATTTGCTTATGATACTTCTGATCAGGATTCTGACATTTCTGTTTCCTCTGATGACCAGGATTTACCTTTATCTACCTATGAGGATTTTGATGCAGAGGATTCTATTCCCTCTGCTTCCCCCCCCAGAGGATTTCTCTTTTGGTGAAACCTTGCATACTCTTAGGGAGCATTTTCACTGGGAAAGCCAGGATTACTCTGATTCTAAAAAGAGGCTTAAGGATTTCTTACTCCTGCCCCAACACAGGCCTTTAGCTATACCCCCTGTACTAGACATTGTTGATGATGTATTTTCGGAATCTAGCTTAGCCCCTGACTCTTTACCTCCTGCTCCCAGAAAACCTGACAGACATTACAGGGTTCCTGACTCTCAACAAGTTCCTTTTTAAAAATCCTACTGCAGATCCTGAGACCATTTCACAGGGACCCAAGGACATTAAGGCTACTACTGCCAAAAACCCTACCCCCTCTGATAGAGAATCCAGGGCGCTGGATAGATGGGGTAAGAAGGTATACACTTCTGCAGCCTTGGCCATTACGGCCTTAAACTGCCAGTTTCATATGTTAAAGTATCAGCAGCATATTATTGGATTGCTTAAACAGAAAATGATTTTGATTCCTGACTGTGCTGAAAATAAGGATTTACAGGATTTAATGCATTCTGCTGAACAAGTTGGAAAACATACTTTGCAATGTGGTTTTGATTCACTAGAGGCACCTTGTAGGGCTGCTGTCACTGGGTCTGTACTTAGAAGGCATGCTCGGCTTTAGGAGCAATCTCTGCCAGATCATGTTAAAGTTAATTGCTGGATGCTCCCTTTAATCAGGACCGCCTGTTTGGCAACAAAGCAGAAGAAGTACTTAAAAAGATGGAGGAAAAAGCTAAATCTATGCAAACGGTTAAAGATTTCCTACAAGTACAGCCTCCAAGATTTAGTAGGTATTGGCCCTTTCCTGCTTCGTCCAGGCCTTCTCAGTCCAACCCCAGAACCACCAGAACACCTAGGCTTCAGTCCCAGGGTACGCACATGACTAAGCAGTAGGGGGCTCCCACTTCCAAATCAGGGAGTAGTAAGACTCACCCCAATGATAAACTGTCTCAGTGACTTAACTTTAAAACTTCCAAGCCCTTCTCAACTGACTGCTCCTTTAGGGGGAAAGATTGCTCTGCAGGCAAAAAACTGTGAATTCATTACCCAGGACAAATGGGTTTTAAATATAGTTTCCCAAGGATACAGATTTCACTTCCACACGTTACCAACCCCAAACGGTTGGCCAGATCTTACCCCCAAATCAGTGGGCAGAGGCTCAAAAGCAAGTACTCACTCTCTTAAGCATAAGAGCTATTCAGACTGTACCAGAAGAGGAAAAGGAACAAGGATTCTATTCAAGACTTTTCCTGGTACCCAGAAAAGACAACTCATGGTATCCTATACTGGACCTTTCTATCCTAAACACCTTTTTGGTGATCCCAAAATTCATGATGCTAGCTCTTCACCAGTTGCTTCCTATGCTAGGCAAGGATGCCTGGTTGGCAACACTGTTTTTAAAGGAAGCCTACCTATACATCCCAATCAGGGAATCTTGCAGAAGATACCTACGCTTCAAAGCAGGCTACATGCACTATCAGTTCTCTGCACTGCCCTTTGGCTTATCTACTGCACTCAGGGTATTCACAAAATGCCTAGCTCCAGTCATTGCATTTTGCAGACAAAGAAATATTCAAATATACCCATACCTGGACGATTGTCTAATTCAGGCAGAAAGCCAGGACATACTTTTGAATTATCTGGCATTTGTACAAAAGGTGCTAACGTGTCTGGGGTACACCATAAATGAAAAGAAATCACATCTTGTCCCTTGTCAACAAATTATATTCCTGTGAGCAAGCTTGAACACAACTTCCCAGATAGCTGTCCTCACGCCAGAGAAACAAATTCATTTGACAGCTTACTTCAAACTAATGGCCACAAAAACCCTGTTATATCTGCAAGGCAAATACTGCAAGCCATGGGGTTCATGGCCTCCTGCATTCCCCTAATTCCATATGCAAGACTGCATATGAGGAAACTACAATGGTGTCTAAAAAGCCTATGGTGTCAACATTCTCAGGATCTAGAAGCAATGATTCCTATCATACCTTGCCTACAGTTAAAGTTCCTTTGGTGGGCAGAGGCCTGCCACCAAAACAAGGTACTACCATTCACTCTACCCCCTGCCACCCAAACCCTAACAACAGACGCATCAGACTATTCATGGGGGGCTCACCTGGCAGGGAAGTGCATTCAGGGCAAATGGAACCCAAATCAGATGCACTTGCATATCAACCAAAAAGAAATGTTAGCTGTATAAAATGCTCTGACAGCCTTCAAGGACCACATTCTTCCAGGACAATTAATGGTAAAGATGGAGAACACCACTGTTATGTGGTATATAAGCAGGGGGGTACCCATTCATACACCATCTGCAGACTAGCCATGGCTCTGTGGAACACAGCCTTGAGCTACCAAGTGCATCTACAGGCTCAATTCCTGCCAGGAAAACTAAATACACTGGCAGATGAACTAAGCAGAAATCTCATGGACCCACACGAGTGGAAACTGGAACCAAAGACTTTCAACATGTTGATAAACAAATGGGGGAGCCCAGATATAGACCTGTTTGCCTCCCCCAGAACTACTAATTGGACAAATTATGCACAAGGACTCCCCACAAACAAGCTTGGAAAGTGGATGCCCTGTCCTTTCAGCTGGAAAAAAATCTATCAGTTTATGCCTTTCCTCCTCTGCCTCTCCTCTCCAAAGTACTACTAAAGATCAAATAGGACAAACCAAGGACGATACTGATTGCACCAGACTGGCTACGCCAACACTGGTGTACCCCCTCTTGCTCAGTGTGTCACTGCTGGCTCCATGGAACCTGCCTCAGACCCCTACCCTGCTGTCCCAGCAGGAGGGCCAGATTCTGCATCCTCAGCTTCAAACCCTGAACCTGGCAGCCTGGCTAATTACCTAATCTCTCCGTTACCATCCCTCAGTAAACAAGTGTTGGATGTCATTTTGGAGGCAAGGAGTCCTAGTACTAGAAAATCTTATGCGGAAAAATGGAAAAGATTCTGTTCCTGGAACCAAATTCAAGGGATGGGCACAGCAGCGCCCAATTTACCTCAGATTCTTTAATACTTAACTGAGATGCTTCACAAGGGCCTTTCTTTTTCCTCCATCAAAATTCATATCTCAGCCATTTCAGCTCATTACAACACAGAACTGCCCCTCTTCTCCCATCCACTGCTCAAGCAGTTCCTCAGAGGGGCCAAAAACTTAAGACCACCAAGGAGAGCCCCAACTCCAGCCTGGGACCTTAATTTTGTATTGGAAAAACTCACTCTACCTCCTTTGAAGCCAGCTGCAAGTGAAGAGTTAAAATTCCTTTCTTGGAAAACAGCCTTCCTTTTAGAAATCACTTCAGCAAGAAGGATATCTGAATTACAGGCCCTCATGGCAGTGGAGCCTTTCATCATCTTTCATGCGGACAGGGTGTCCCTCAGGACCAATCCCTCCTTCATGCCCAAGGTAGTATCCAGTGTGGCTCTTAATCAGTCCATTCATTTGCCAACCTTCTTTTCTAATCCACAGAACAAAGGTGAACGGATACTGCACTCTTTAGATGTGCACAGACAACTTTGATTTTACTTGGACAGGACTAAACCTCAAAGGAAATCTGAACAACTGCTGGTGGCATTTGCTGCAGGGGCAGAGGGGAAGGCCATTTCAAAGCAAACCATTTCTAAATGGATAGCCCATTGCATTCATTTCTGCTATAAGCACCATGGGAAACCTATCCCACAGGGGATAAGACCACAGTCAATCAGGGCTGCATCTACCTCTACAGCCTTTCTCAGAGGTGTCCCTACCAGGGACATCCTAGAAGTTGCTACCTGGAGTTTTGTACATACTTTCACCAAGCATTACCATTTGCCAATTTTCTCTAAATTCAGAGCTAGCTTTGCCACTGCAGTCTTGCAGGGCCTTATAGCTGGTCCTAATGCTATCTAAATTCCTCCTCCCATCCTTAGCTTTGGGAATCTACCCAAATGTGATGACTGCAACAGTGAAACACGAAGAACATAGTACAGTTGTGTACACTTACCATAAATGTAGATGTTCAAGTGTATTCACTGTTGCAGTCCTGGTTACTCTCCCTCCAGCCCCCTGACTTCTTCTGGCTGTACCTCTATTCTCCTTTACTATGCTTAAAAGCTTTTTGGTGTATTTGCTTTTTTGTTGGAGGTATAACTTTGTGTACGTATATATATATATATATATATATATATATATATATATATTTAATTGCTTCCCATTCGGGGGGCACCTGACATCTGGGGCAAGAAAAACTGATGTAATGGCATCGGCTGCATGCTTTATACCCCTGAATACCTGATGTCATGGAAGATGAGACAGCAACTGACGCAGGACCCAAGACTTTGATAATCAGGCCGACTGAGGGCTACTGCAAGCAGATAACCCCAAATGTGATGACTGCAACAGTGAATACACTCAAACATCTACATTTATGGTAAGTGTACACAACTGTACTTTTCTTTTTTAAGTTTAATTCAGAGAGTATATCCTAGGTGGAGCAGCAATTAACATTGTCGCCTCACAGCAAGAGGTTCTCCAGTTCTATTCTCGGCTGGAGTGCCTTCTATGTGGAGTCTACATGTCCTCCCTGCATTCACATGGGTTTCCTCCGGGTACGCTGGAGTCCTCTCACATTCCAAAGACATGCATCTGGAGTGTTTCTCCCTGGGCCTCCACTGAAAATAGGCTCTGTCCTAGTCGGACTTTCCCGGTCAACAAACACTAAAGTAAAATAAAATGTGTGTGTGACTTTCTTGAATGTTTATTGAATCAGAATGTAGATTAAATATGGGTTATCCTACTGAAGCTGAATTTCTGTTTAAGAGCTAGCTAGTTTCAAGAGTTTATCAGCCATCCATCTAGAAATAGAGTGCCTTCATTTTAAAAAGTATAGCCCGGTTTTAACAGAATTGTTTGATATGACTTTTGTCTTGTATGTAATAATGTAATTTGTTGTATTCATTCTGCAGACTTACATTTACTTCAGTTAACAGTTTTTTCTATCATATGTAACAAAGGAATATGTTGGGGTGTAGTCAACTCATACCCTTTCTTATGTAAACTAAGCCCTACCTTCCCCCCTTATTACATATTAGTTTTTCTACTTGTTGAATAACAGTAAAATAATTGAGGTCTCTGAAATGTTTTCAGTGAGTTGCATTGCTAGAAATAGGGATGTTTTTGAAGTGCTGCTGTTGCTGTTTTCAGTGTACAAATTTGTAAGAGACAGGACTATAAATTATTAAATCTTTGTGAGCTGGGCCTTTTCTTGTTTGTTGTAAAGATAGATTACTTCAGAATTCCAGGAACCACTTTTTGATGACATCACCAGTAATGTCACTAGAAATTATGACTTGCATCGTCTCTTGGAGCAGTGACTATCTGCCATTTTAGATGGAGTAATCCCAGTGAAAATGAAGATGTACAGCCAATATTTAACAATCACAAGCTACACAAAATTGCACTGAAGCAGCTGACCCAGTTTGCACAGCTAGTGACTTGCTTAGCTAGTAACTTGAGTACCAGAGAGGGCAACATGCATAACATCAAGTGGCATTTATTGGCTGTCTTCATTTCTGGGAATCTAGATGTCAGTATAACAAGAGTGCAGGCTTGCACTTCTGTGTTGCATTGACTGATGTCATTTTATATCCTGTATTTGGATGCAGGATAAAGAGGTATTGCTGAAGTCCTTACCATCTGGCACCGGGTGCCTTCTTTCTCTGTCTTCCTGCTGAGGATAATGAAAATGGATCCCTGGACCCAGTAGATTGGAAATAATAACTGTAGGTCCACAGTCTCAGATGAGGTTAAAGAAAAGTTCATCTGCTGGAACCTTGATGGCTTATGTACCACAAACATCAGTAATACTTTGTGTAATCGGTCTTGTTAAATATCTGTATATTCTAATTATATTTCACTGAGGTTGTTACATGCAAAGTGGCAGTATTCATATTTTTTCTGATATTTAATACACTCTTAATGAGCTAATTTAAGTTAATGGAAGGTATGAAGGTCGTTATCAGCTGGGACTTAGTGGAAGATGACTGCCCCCATAAGTTGATTATAGGAAGTTCTGATGTCAGTTTTCATTCTGTCCTCAACTGTTGGGTTTGGACCTGACACTCGGATCTGACTCAGCAGTTACCAAAGCTCGTGGTAATCAAAATGACTCTCAGTCTTCTTCCTTACCCATAATACACCAAACCCTAACATACCTCTGAACTCCTTTGATGCTTTTCGCGAAAGGATGTGATCAGGCATAGCTCTTGAGCTTCATTGCTAATTTTCATATAAATTAGAATTTATCTTTCAAAACTTTATATTCTGCCTTTTCTACTTTGTCTGGTTTCTGTTAATCCCTTACCCTTGTAATTGTAGTATTTCTGTAAATACTATTGTTGGTATATATCTCTTCTTTTCTTTTACACATTAGTGTATTCTTAATTACCATTGTTGGTAATACCTTTTCCTCTTTTTCTCCAGTACTAAAAAAAAAAAAAAAACTTTCCTATCTGCTTTATTTGTAGAATGGCTGATGAAGGCCCTTCTGGCTTCAAAAAGTGTTCAAAATGTGGGCACAAGTTGGCTATTTCATATGCCCACAATCTTTGTGTTTACTCTTTAGGTCCACAGCAAGATGGGTGTGTTACCAGCTCCTACCACTTTGGGTCTGGTGGTCCATCCTTCCACCACACCACCATCTCAGACTCCTTCTCTGATCCCTTTGGTTGCTTCAGAGTCCCTCGATCCAAGCCTTTTGGGTCCATCTGGCTTGGATCTGAAGATAACCCTATCTTTGGATCAGAGGCTAACTCTGAGTGCCCTGATTCTGACATTCTCGGATCTGGAGGACTCTCAGAGCTGAATCTTCCTTGATCTGAGGTGCTGGGATCAACTCCAAAGTTTTGGAGCTGTCTATTTGCCTTGGTGCTTTAGCATTGGATAGCTCAGTGCTTATTTCCTCTTTGGGGAGAGGAGATTGCTTTTGGAGCAGGAGGAGACAGTGGTTCAGGAAGCCTGGCTCCTCTGTGCTGAGGTCTTCTCTTTCCCTGGGTGGTCTGCCTTCGAGGTTGCGAAGAAGGTGTTTTCTGCCCCAACAGGATTGACAAACCCTACCTCCTAGGATTTTCAGTCCAGCACCCAGATGTCTGCGCTTGCAGCCTCATCATTCAACTCCACAGGGACAGCCAGATTGAGACCTCCCATCTACCCAGCAAGGTTTCATAGTCTTTTCTGACACTTCTCTGGAACATGCCCCTAGGAAGAGAAGGTGCAAGAGGAGGAACTTGGACTCTCCACAAGAGTCAGTCACTGAGGATGAGGAGTTTGATGAGGGTGAAGGGTCCCCATCATCACCTCTAGAAGACATCCTTGAGATCCTGAAACAGAGAGGTAGTTGGACCCCTAGCAACCCTTGACCTGAGGGGTCAGTATTTCTGGAGGCCTTTGGAGCTAGCCCATCTTATTCTTGGGTTACTGCACCCACCAATGAGCTTATTGATTTTGTCACTTGACAGGCATGGAAGGAGCCTGATGCAGTTGAACAAGTACCCAAAAAGGCCAGATTGCATTCCATCTCCACCTGCAGGGAAGGAATTTTGGGCTACAGGGGTGCCCATGGATGCTATGGTCATGGCAGTAGCCACCAAGAAGGAACTTGCTGAACAGAGTTACTCTATTATTTCCCCTAAAAGGGAGTCTAGGGTGATGGACTGATTTGGGAAGCGTGTTTATGCTTCAGTGACCTTTGCTGTTAGGTTGCTTAACTATTTGGTACATTTTACTAGGATGCAAAGGGATTTGATCAAAGAACTTTCAACTTCCTTTCAGGGACCATTTCAGCTGAGTCCCAATTGTCTGTGTATTCTCAGTTGGCTAGCCTCCAATCTATCTCAAATTCATCCATGAGGCTTATTTCGCATGTATTGGAATGCATCTCAAGTGCAGCAGGTTCAAGCATATCCATTAGGAGGCACGCCTGGATGCATTTATGTGATTTTTGTGGAGCCCTTCAAGTCCTCGTTCATCAATGCTCCTTTTGATGGCAGTTCTTTGTTTGCCCCAAAGTGCAGAACACGTTATCCAGGTGTGAGAAGGATGGAAAGACCATCAATACAGTGGGGGTACAATGTTCAACTCCTCAAAGATTCTTTTCTAGGAATCAATGAGGTGGTCGGAAGATGTGGTTCAGGAAGTCTTAGGGTCCTTTTCAGGACACACATGGAGAAAGTTCCCTACGGGTATAGGTGGGAACTCTAATAGACGATGATACCCCTGTGGCAGAGAAGGCCCACAAAACCAGGGGTCCAGAGATTTTTTTCTCTGACAGACACTACAAGAGTTCCTGAAAAGAGGCCCAATTGTCCACCTCAGGAGGCAGTTCGGGGATCAACTGTCCCTGCACCAGAGACCCAGGTTAGACATAAAAGATACTTCGGGTGCAGAGAGTTATTTCCAGAGGTTATATAATACCGTTTTCCTTTACACCCCCAACTGTACGAAAAATTCCTGATGTTCCACCCAGTCAGAGGAAAGAAGCAGCAATACAAATACAAAAGTTGCTAGAAAAAAAGAGTAATCCAAGAGGTCCTGCCAGACCAGATAGAATCCAGAACTTACTCATGATTCTTTTCCACGCCAAAGAAAACAGGGAACTGGACACCAGTTTTGGATCTCGGCAATTTGAACAAGTCAGTTTGACACACAAAGTTTTGGATGGTCACAGTTCAGTCCATTCTTCCTTTTCTGGGCAAGAATGACTGGATGTACTCAGTAGACCTTCAGGATGCTTACTATCACATAAAGATGAACAGACAATTCAGAAGGTATTTACACTTCTGGCTGGGAGCCAGTGTTACTACCAGCCCTTTGGCCTCATCACAGCCCCCAGGGTGTTTATCAAATGTATGGCCATAGTAGCAGCTCACTTGAGACTGTAGGGGTTTGTGAGTATTTACATATCTTAGACGACTGGCTCATTACTGCCCCAACCAGGTATCTGGTAATAAGAGCAAGAAATCAGGTATTCCAGATTTGCTGTCCTCTGGGAATAACCATAAATTGCAACAAGTCTCACCTACAATCAACTCAAAATTTGGAATTCATAGGAGCAGTTTTCAAGTCAAAGTCAGTGATAGCCTGTCTTCCTCTCTCAAGAGTACAGACTGCCAGATTATAGGTCAGAAAAATAATTTACAGTACTAAGATTTCAACCCGCTTGGTCCTTCAAGCTGTGGGACCAGTGTCAGTGGCAATAACCTTAGTACCTCTAGCCAGATTTAATGTGAGAATTCTTCAGTGGATGTTAGCAACACAGTGGTCAACTCTTTACCAACACATGTCAGCACAAATAAGAATCACTCAGGTAGACGAGAGATCTCAGTTGGTGGATTCAATCAGATCAGGTTCTACAAGGCTGTTCATTCATTCTCCCTCAGCCCAAGGCCATAGTGATGACGGACACTTCCCAGTTGGGGTGGGGTGGCACTTTATGGGTAAAACAGTCCAAGGCAGTTGGTCCCCTGAAGAGGCCAACTTGCATATAAATGTCCTGGATATGAGAGCAGTGCTCTTAGCATTTCAGGCCCTCCAGAATGCTCTACCTTCAGGCACATTTGCTATTCAAGCAGAAAATATATCGGTAGTTTGGCACATCAACAAACAAACAAAGAGGGACCAAATCACACCCCTTATGTCGAGAAACACTCTGAGTGTAGCAGTGGGCGATCTCATCCAACTGCCTTCTCATAGCAACACACATTCCGGAGAAGTCCAGTGTGATAGCAGACAAATTGAGCAATTCCATTCTCCTGCCTCATGAGTGGTCTCTCAACAAGAAAGTGACAGAAATTATCTTTCATTAATGGAGCCAACCTTGCTGCAGTCTTTTTGCTTCTCCCATAAACAGCAAATGCAACAGCTACTTTGCCCTAATTAGGGATGCCCTCCTTCATGATTGGCCTCCCAGTCTGCTTTATGCTTAACTCGCTGATTCCATTAATTACGAAATGTCTGCAGAAAGCTGTATGGTTGAAGAGCAAAGTCATCCTCATTTCACTTTTGGTTTCCCTTCCTATGGTCTTATCTGCTTTACCAATCTTGGATTCTGGATCCGATTCCAGACCCTCCTGCCTCACCCAACTATCTACTTTACCAATCTTGGATTCTGGATCCGATTCCAGACCCTCCTGCCTCACCCAACAGGTATGATTCACCCAGACATATCAAACCTCAAGCTTACAGTCTGGTTTCTCCAATTCCATTAATAGCCGGACAACCAGTGCTCTCTTCCCCTGCCTGCCATATCCTTTCATCTTCCCATAAACCTTTGGCACGAAAACTCTGTACAAGTAAATGGAAAAGATTTGTTTACTGGGCACAACAATATTTTTATCTTTACTCTTTAAAGAAGGGGCAAGCTCTTCTACCATTAAGATTCAGTTAGCAGCAATGTCTAATTTTCATACTGAATTTGAAGGTTATTCTGTGGCCTGTTCTAAATTTTTCAAAGCATTCTTGAGAGGCACTCTTCTTTTGAGACCACCGTTTAAAGACCCAACTCCACCATGGGATCTGAACTTGGTACTGCAAGCATTAATATATTCCCTCTTTGAACCAGCAGCTAAATATGACCTTAATTTTCTCACTTGGAAAACTGTCTTACCCATTACTTCAGCTAGAAGAATTTCAGAACTTCAAGCCTTCCCTACTTGAGTTTTCATAAGGGTAGGGTTACATTACAAACCAGTGCATCCTTCCTTCCCAAGATGGTGTCATATCCAATATCAATCAGTCCATTAATATGCCAGTATTCTTTCCAGACTTTGTGAACAAAGGTGAATATATGTTGCATTTATTGGATGTTCACAGATAATTACATTTTTGTCTGCAT
Source organism: Protopterus annectens (assembly GCF_019279795.1). NCBI lineage: Eukaryota > Metazoa > Chordata > Ceratodontiformes > Protopteridae > Protopterus > Protopterus annectens. Next base: position 1,007,981,002 of record NC_056732.1, read on the forward strand.
AGAACAAAAGACATCAGAAAGACAGACCAATTGTTTGTTTCCTTTGCAGATATGAAATTTGGTAAACCAGTCGCAAAAGCAACTTTAGCCAGATGGCTGACTGACTATTTCTTTTAATTATAACAAATTGAGTCTTACCTGATTTAAACATGTAAGACCCCATTCAACTAGATCTATGGCAAATTCAGTATTTCTGTCCAGGATTTCCATGGACAACATATGTGCAGCAGCAACTTGGGCAAGTCCTCACACCTTTGTCTCTAATTAGAATTTAGATCTGGTGTCGAGGGGTGGATCATCTTTTAGTTCGACTGTGCTCAGGAATATCCTTCCTTAGAGTCCACATGGGTTTTAGTTAGCTGTGGACCATGTCCCAACAGTTGAGGATAAAATGAAAATTGACAACATCAGATAAAGAAGTTATGTACTCACCATAATGTTCCATCTGTGTTGTCCATTTTCATTCTTCCTCAACTTCCCATCCACTAAACCCCATCCTTTGATTCTACAAACTTCTGGAGGAGTGAGATATTAGAAGGGCACCACTGTCCTTTAGATTGAGCTTGAGATATAGTTTCCTGTGTAGAACACATACATTTTAAGTATCTTTTTATACATACATGTTAATAGATAACACTTCTGGTAAAATGAGCAAACAAGATCCGAGGTATGTTAGGGATTGGTGCATTATGGGTAAGGGAGAAGCTCGAGAGCTTTTTTGTTTACCTCAAGCTTTAGTAATGGCCAAGTCAGATCCGAGGTTCAGATCCAAACCCAAAGGTTGAGGAAAAGTGAAAATGGACAACACAGTTCTGTCATGAGGTTATGAGTTGAGTGGTGATTTCACACTGACCCGTGTTCTCCTGTTTATATCTGTAGTTTGTTGAATTTGAGGAAGACCAGCTTATTCCTCTTTAAGAAAAGTTCTAAATTTCACCGTGTTTTGCAAATGGGTCTAACTTTTACCCTGAAAGTTTTAACATTTAAGCTTACATGTGATGGTTTACCAGTTTCTTATTGGAGTCATTTACAAATGCTCTGTGCAAGTTAAACAGCATAGCATGCTGATGTAGTTTTTGTTTCAGATGCACAGTTTTAATGTCAGTGTTGTATTTGTTCCAGATGCTGAGCTTTAAACATCTTTTCATTTAATTATAGAATTTTCACTGGATCAACAAGACTTGATGGAAATGCAATCGGTAACGTACCCACCATTTTTATTGTTATTCTTGTAATACAGTATTCTTGCATTCCTAGTGTGACTGTTTAAAATTCATTAAAATGTGTGTGTGACTCTTCCAGCTTATAGATGGAAACACATAATAGGAGTAGAAAGCACAACAGTTGCATTTTGGATAAAGCTTGTCAAAAAATCAAATGCTTCCCATTTAGTGCTATTGTTTGCCTTATTATTAGTGAGTTGCATGTGTCTCTGCTTACCTTTCCACCTTCTTCTTTGACCATATTTCTCATGTGTTCCACTGCTGGTATGGCAGCTTAAGGTGAGGTGTATTTGAAAATTACATTGTTTGCTCTGTAGTTAATCTGTGGAAGACATTCTGGGCCTTTGAAGTTGAATTTAAAGTTCATTTAGACTTTAAAATTTTTGCAGTTAAATTAGGACAACACACACAATGATGTGATGATGTCGCTGTTATAGAGGTAATTAAGTCATCTATGATGTTTGTATCAACATTTACAGTGGATATAAAAAGTGCGTACACCCCTGTTAAAATGCCATTTTTTTGTGATATAAAAAAATGAGGCCACAATAAATCATTTCAAAACTTTTCCCACCATTAATGTGACCTACAACCTGTACAATTCAGTTGAAAAACAAACAAATCTGTTAGGGGAAAAAAATTAAAAAAAACCTGCAATACGCTGGTTGCATGTGCACACCCTTAAACTAATGCTTTGTTGAAGCACCTTTTGATTTAATTACAACATTCAGTCTTCTTGGGTACACACCTGACATCAGTTAAAGAGACTCTGATTAACCCCAAATAAAGTTCAGCTGTCCTAGTGGGATTTTCCTGACATTTACTCAGTTGCCTGCTACAGCAAAAGCCATGGTTCACAGAGAGCTTACAAAGCATCAAAGAGATCTCATTGTTGAAAGGTATCAGTCAGGAAAAGGGTACAAAAAATTCCACAGCATTGGATATACCATGGAACACAGTGAAGACAGTCATCAAAAAGTGGAGAAAATATGGGACAACAGTGACATTGCAAAGAACTTGGACATCCCTCCAAAACTGATGAAAAGACAAGACAAAAACTGGTCAGGGAGGATGTCAAGAGACCTACAGCAACACTGAAGGAGCTGCAGGAATTTCTGACCAGCACTGGCTGTGTACTACATGTGACAACAGTCTCCCGTATTCTCCATATGTCTGGACTATGGGGTAGGGTTGCAAGACGGAAGCCTTTCTTACACAGAAAAACATCCATGCCCAGCTAAAATTTGCAAATCGATACATCAAGTCTTCCTAAAGCATCTGGGAAAATGTGTTATGGTCTGATGAGACCAAGGTTGAACTTTTTGACCACAATCCCAAAAGGTACGTTTGGCACAAAAACAACACTTCGCATCACCAAAAGAACACCATCCCCACGGTGAAGCATGATGGTGGCAGTATCATGCTTTAGGGTTGCATTTCTTCAGCTGAACCTGGGGCTTTAGTCAAAGTAGTGGGAATTATGAACAGTTCCAAATACCAGTCACTTTTGGCCCAAAACCTTTAGGCGTCTGCTAGAGCAGAAGATGAAGAGGAATTCCACCTTTCAGCACGACAATGACTCTCAAGCATACATCTAAATCAACAAAGGAATGGCTTCACCAGAAGAAAATTAAAGTTTTAGAATGCCTCAGCCAGATCCCAGACCTAAATCCAATAGAAAATCTGTGGGGTGACTTGAAGAGGGCTGTGCGCAAGAGATGCCCATGCAGTCTGACAGATTGAGTGCTTTTGCAAGGAACAGTGGGCAAATATTGCAAAGTCAAGATGTGCCATGCTGATAGACTCCTACCCAAGAAGACTGAATTCTGTAGTTAAATCAAAAAGTGCTTCAACAAAGTATTAGTTTAAGGGTGTGCACACTTATGCAACCAGCTTATTGTACGTTTTATATTTTTCCCCAAATAGATTTGTTTGTTTTTCAATTGAATTGTACAGGTTATAGGTCACATTAAAAGTGGACAAAGTTTTGAAATGATTTATTGTGGTCTCATTTTTTTTTTTATCACAAAAACCTTGCATTTTAACAGGTGTGTGTACACTTTTTATATCCACTGTATAATTTTCCCTAATTAAATTAGGATAACACAAGATGCGAAAATGTTATTGTTACAGAAATAATAGTTAAGTGATTTATGATGTTTACATCAACATTTACAACTCTGTTTAGTTACTTGTGCTACTGATTTCATTGCTTGACATTTATTAGAAGTGTCCTACTTGTAAGTGCAGCCTCCCACCTTACTTGCATGTATAATCTTCCTATATAATCTGTTATATAATTAATCTGAAGTAGTTGTCTTCATTTGATCTTCAACCTGTGGGTCCACGGATCCGTATCAGATCCGACTCGGCCGCATGTCCAGCATCTGATCCAAACTCAAAGCTCCTCCCCTTACCCATAATGCCCCTGTCTCCTTCCTCCCTTCAGATCTTGTTGGGCACTTGTAAAGTCTGCATCATGGTCTGAGCTCGCTGCTACTGATAGTGTGGTAACTGTTGTTTTTGGGGTTAATTCTCTATCTCCCTAGTTAATATCTCTCTCTTTTCTTCTATCTCCCCTATCGCTTGGTCGCCGGTAAAAAAAAAAAAAACTCTTGCTGTCTCCTCCTTTTCCTCTCTCTTCTGTGGCATGTGTGTGAGTACTTGTGTATGTGCTGGGCCTGCTTTGAGTATGTCAAACACTCCCAAGCCAGGGTTCAGAAAGTGCACAGAGTGTGGCCATAAGCTTTCTCCAGCAAATGTCCACACTCTGTGCATAGTGTGTCTGGGGGCAACCCACTTACAGACCTCCTGCTCCATCTGTACTGGGTTTAATCCCCAGGCATTGAAGGACAGGAGGGATAAGTTGATCCTCAAGGGCCTTCTTCCCTCATCTGGGTCTCAGATACCCACGTCCCTAGCTTCTACTTCTACCTCCTCCCTGGCCTCAGAGACTCAAACTCCCTCTAAGAGGCCCAGTGATGGAGATAAGTCATCCAAGAAAGACAAGCCGAGAAAGCGATCTCCGGATCACCCAGCTCTGACCGGCCCTCCTCCCAAATCAAGGTCAGCTCCAAGACCAGAGTCTCCCCGGAGCCAGAGGAGCCCCGGATCTGGTCACTGATGCGGGGTTCTCCTCACTGCCTTTCCAGGCCGGTGTCGGTCACCTCCTCCTCCTCCCACTCCACCTGGAGCCTTAGTGAAGTGGAGATGGACAGGATGATGTGGAAATTTATCCACACCCAGATTCAGATGGGAGTCTTGCCTGCTCCATCTCCCTCCAGAGCGGGGAGCACGCAGCCCTTTTTCACCCCGATCACTCCTTCTCCAATCTGACCTTTGGTTTCGGAGCCCTTGGATCTGAGGGCTGTCAGGGTCAAGGGCTTGGGACCAATGGTACCTTGTACATCTATGCTGTCTATGACCTTGAACAGGTCAGATCCGACTGGGTTGTATCTGACAAGCTGTCGGAGCCTTAGCCACAGCATTGGATCCGAGGGGTTGGTGTTGGCTCCGAGTGTGTTGGAGCACATCCTTCCTCTCGGTATCTCAGCGCTCGGAGGCCCGGCTCTGTCTCCTCCATCTGGTCAGAGGGTGACAGCTCCTTTTGGCCTTTCTCAAGATGGCCATTTCACTTCGGCTTTTGATGTGGTGGAGAAGGTTCTCTCAATTTCGTCAAGACCCTTGACCATCTTGGACACCGCCCCGACTCCCTCTGTTTCGGGTACAGTTTCAGCCATCCTGCCATCTCAGGAATAGCCTGCCACCATTTTGGCTCAGGAAGCTTCCACTTGAGAGCAGCAAGACATTGGTGAGTCCTCCCCAGAGATCCCCACTGTGGAGATCCCTCGCAAACGTACATGCAAAAGGAGGCACTTTATTCTCCCCACCGGAGTCTCTCACTGAAGACACCGATTTGGAGGAAGGGGAAGGTTCCACCCCAGTCATCCCCTGAGGATGTCTTCTTTGGAGACATCATGGAACTCCTCTGCCAGAGAGGGTGATGGTCTGCCCAGAAACCAACCTCAAACGAATCGATGTTCCTTGAGGCATTTGACGCAGGACCCTCTACTTCCTGGGTGTCCCTGCCTGCAGATCCTTTAGTGGACCTGATAACATCCCGGGAGTGGAAGGAACTGGACATGGTGGAGCCCATCCCCAAGTGCCCGGATAAAGTTTTGAGCCCCCCTTCAGATAGGTCACATTGGAATAAGGGGTCCCTAGTTGATGCCATGGTGGTGGCAGCTGCCACTAGGAAAGAGTTTGCTCAGGGGAGCTCTATGGTTCATCCTCCAGATCGAGAGTCAAGGGTGATGGACCTCTTCAGGAAGTGGGTGTATGCTTCAGTGACTTTTTCTGTAAGAGAGCTGAATTGCATGGCACATGTGATTTGGCTGCAGCAAGACCTAGTGAAGGAGATCACTGAATCGACCCCTGAGACCATGTCGGCAGAGATCATGAAAACGTTTTCTGCTTGTATGGCCACTCTGAAGTCAGTCGCAAATACTTCAATGCGTCTCCTCTCCCATGCTACTGAAGGAGTCGCCAGAGCAGCTGGTACAGACATTGCCATCAGGCGACACACCTTGCTCCAGCTCTGTCAGCTCTTGCAACCTTTTAAAACGTCATTCACCAGTGCCCCGTACGATGGTTCCTCCCTGTTTGGAAAGTCAGTATGAGAGGCATTAGTTCAGAGTGAGAGGGACGGGAAGACTCTGTCTGATATTGGGATCTGCTTCTCTGCCCCGATCATTTCTAGGAATCAGTGAGGGACTAAGAAGATGTGGTTCTGGAAATCTCAGACTTTTCCCTGAGACACTCAGGACTCACTTTCCCCCAGGGGCAGAAGAGGAATATGACAGACGTCACCCTAGAGGCAGAGGGGGTCCAAGAAATTATGGGTCTTGAGAACCCTTCTCAGACAGACCCGCACAGCAGCAGTGAAGGGTTGCCCAACTGCTCGTCTCTGGAGGCAGTCGGAGACTGGTTATCGCTACACCTAACGGAGTGGGAGTCCATCACAACAGATCATTGCGTGTTGCAGATTGTATCCAGAGGTTGAGCAGTTGGGGACTGGTTATCGCTACACCTAACGGAGTGGGAGTCCATCACAACAGATCATTGGGTGTTGCAGATTGTATCCAAAGGTTAAGTCTCATTTCTTGAACCACCCCTGCCACTGAAATACCTCTCTGACATTCCACCCACACACAGAGAAGATGCAGCAGTGGAAATATCACAGCTGCTAGAAAACCGAATCATCCAACATGTCCCCCAAGACCAGTCCAGATTAGGCATTTATTCTAGTTTCGTTTTAGTGCCAAAGAAGATGGGGACCTAAGACCAATTCTGGATCTGTCCACCTTGAAGTGGCCAAGACAAAATTCCAGATGGTCACCCTTCAGTCTGTCCTGCCATTCCTGCAGGAGAATGATTGGATGTGCTCGATCGATCTCCAGGACGCTTAGTATCATATCAAGATGGACAGGCCCTCCTCTGCTTCTGGCTAGGAGGCAATCATTATCAGTTCAGAGCACTCCCCTTTGATCTCACCACATCCCCAAGGTTGTTTACCAAAGTGATGTCAGTAGTAGCGGCTCACCTGAGACTCCAGGGCATTCAGGTATTTCCCTACCTGGACGATTGGCTCCTCACTGCTCCTTCCAGGCATCAACTTTGCCAAGCAAGGGATTCCTTTCTACTACTAGCCCAGAGGTTAGGCATCACCATCAATCTCAGCAAATCATCTCTGGCCCCATTTCAGACCTTAGACTTCATTGTGGCTTGGATAGACACAATTCAGACAAGAGTTTTCCTTACTCCAGACAATACACAGTCTGAAACTACATATTCTTCACATTCTTCAAACTCACTCTCCGACAGCAGAAGTGGTACTACTGGCATTGGGGTCCATAGTGGGCATGGTCAATCTTTTACCCTTGGCATGCCTTCACATGAGAATCCTTCAGTGGGCTGGGCTCTTTCTGTACAATGGCCTCTGTTAACTCTCCCATTGTCTCACCCAGTTTGAATCTCTTGAGAGTGCAGGAACTCTCTTTGGTGGTGTATTCTTTCCCTGGATTTGGTTCAGGGACATCCTTTTCTCCCATCATTTCCCAAGGCCACAGTGACTATGGATGCCTCCCAGCTGGTGGGGGGTGGGGGGCATTGCTCGGGAAGGACAGTTCAAGGCATGTGGTCCCCCTACGAGACCAGTTTGCATATCATGTCCTGGAGATGAAGGCAGTGCATCTTGCATTGCAGGCTCTCCATGCCCATTTTCCCTCAGGAACGATTGTTATACAGACAGACAATATGTTGGTGGTCTCGTACATCACCAAACAGGGGGAAACCAGATCTTATCCCCTTTGTTTCGAGGCCTTGAGAGTGTGAGAATGGTGATCTCCACCGGCTGTTTTCTGGTGACACCACACATTCTGAGACGGTCCAACATTCTAGTGGACAGGCTCAGCAGCTTTATCCTGATGTCTTATGAGTGGTCTCCGAACCCTTCAATAGCAGAACAGATTTTTCACAAGTGGGGTCAGCCTTGCTGCGATCTCTTTGCATCTTTTTCCAACATGAAATGCAGCAAGTTCTTCGCTCTGAATCCCCCTCAAGGGGAAGCCCCCAGAGACACTCTGAATTATCCTTGACTTCCTGGTCTTATGTATGCTTATCCCCCTCTACCATTGATACCAAACTCTCTTCAGAAAGCTGACAGGCTGGGGAGCTTCGTGATCCTCATTGCCCCATTCTGACCTCGCCAAGTCTGGTTTCATTGTCTGTGGTCTCATCTGATGGCTCCACCATGGACGTTGGATCCAGTTCCTGATCTCATTTTTCATCCCTCAGGGATTCCTCATCCAGACCTGGACAGCCTAAAGCTCACTGCTTGGTTGCTCCAGTTCCCATGATTATCAAGACTCCCGGTTTATCTTTTCCCGTCAAACGAATTCTGGTAGTGGCTCATACGTCTTCTACCAGGAAGGTATACTATAGCAAGTGGAAATGTTTTTCTGTATGGGCTTCACAGTGTGCATTGGATAATTTTACTGCTCCAGTTCCTGCGGTGTTGGAGTTCTTGTCAGAGATTTTTCAACAAGGCACCAGTTCGTCCACAGTCAGAGTCAGATGGCTGCAATTTCTAACTTTCATGTGGGGGAGACTATGGCTTCCTTTGCATCTTCAAAGCTTTGCAAGACTTTCCTTAAAGGTACTTTCCTTCTGCGACCTTCGGTGAAGGATCCTACTCCACTATGGGATCTTATCTTAGTGTTTCAGGCTTTAGTATCTCCCTAGAAATTTTTTCTGGTGCATGTGTAAGAGTGTGTGCATAATAAAATGTGAGAATATTAAATGAATGGGTGGCTCAAGCCAGTTTAATTGGCTCCTATAAGTAAGGCTGGCAGCAAATTTGGCTACTTTATTGTAACAGATGGAGAGTTTAGCTTTAAGTGTAATATTTGTAGGCATAAATAAGGCATATAGTAGGGATGGAAGAAGGTACATAAATGCTAGTATTTGCATCACTTGTCCAGTAGTGTTTGGTTTTGCAGAGGGAACAGAGGTTCTGGTGCATTTCTTAATGGTTTGCAATATGTGTTAGTCAAATTTGAGGTTGTCAGCTAGGATGCCTAAAAGTTTTGTTTGGGTTGCAGTTTAATTTTTGTGTTGTTGGATGAGGTTATTGCAAAAGATTGTCTTTCATTTTGGTATTGTTTAGGAGTGAATAGCATGTGTTTCTTTTTTTAGGATTTAAAAGTAGATTTATATCTTTTATCCAAGTTTTAATAGCACGGAAAGAAGTTTGATTGATTTTCTGAAGTGTTTGTAGTGATGGGCCTGCGGGTATAAGGGTTCAGTCATTAGCATATTGAACTATAGCAGCAAGATGGGTAACAATATGTTGTTTGTTTATAAAAATGTAAAATGAGAAGGAGCAGTGATCCATGTGAGATGCTGACAGTGACTGGTAGGAAGGAGGAGAGATTTTGTTTCCATATGACTGCTTGCTGCCAATCAGTCAGATAGCTATGTAATTATGAGAGGGCGGGCTGGATGAAGCCAAGGGAAGAAGATTCAGTAAGAAGATGTTGATGAGCTATGGTGTGAAATGCTTTTGATAAATCTCACCATAGTGAAGATACCAGGTTGCTGTCATTCCTGTACTGGTTTATGATGTTGGTGAAGTTGAAGAAGAGCAGTGGTAGTGCTATAGTGAAGTCTAAAACCATTCTGGGTTTTGAAGAGAAGGTTGTTAAGAGTTAATGTACTGCATAACTTGCAAATAGATGCATTTTTCAAGGATTTTAGATAGAGTGGATAGGCTGGCAGTAGGTCTGTAGCTGGAAAAATATGTTGATGTGCCACCTTTATGGAATGGTATACAGAATTTTTTTTTTCACTTGGATGGGACATATCTGTCAAGATGTAGATCAGCTTATCAGTATGGGTTGGGAGGGTGGCTTAATGGATAAGGTGTTTGCCTTACAAACACAAGGTGCAATGTTTGAGTTTCACAAGGGATAACTGGCTAGGCTTAAAATGGCTCACAGGGGCAGTTAGCGTAGTACTAAACTATGAACCTATGAACTATAAGTATGGATATAAGTAAAGTCTCAGTGTAAGCTGCTTTTTTTAGGTATTCTAATGGAAGTTAGTTAGTAGTTAAAGTGGCTGATTTTAGTTTAAGTAAAAGCTTTCTTATAGTAGAGGTGGAGACTGGATGGACAGAGAATGTGACTAGTTAGGACAAGTTTGAGGGAGAGAGAAAAGTGAATTGTTGTTGCTGTCATTTTTAATCAGAGATAGTACTGCCTGTATAAAAAATAGGAGTTGGTTTGAGATGGTATTGAGTCAGTTATGTTTGAAGAAGAAGAAGGTAGGTATGACAGTTTGGCCAGGATGTGTTAGTTTTTTTAGTGATGACCAATAAAGCCTGGATGATGTGTGTGTGTGTGTGTGCATGTGTGTGTGTGTGTGTGTGTGTGTGTATATATATATATATATATATATATATATATATATGGATTCACTTTATAAGTTCAAAATACTGAAATATCGAATTTCAGTATCTCGAGACTATAAAGCCAAAAAACCAAAACACTGAAACCCCAAAACCACGAAAGTCAAAACAGCGAATGTAAACACACCATAGACCACACAAGACATACACCGACCTCCCCACATTACAACAAACAAAACACACACAAACACAACAATACAAATAAATAAAACTACCCTACATCTAAGCAGGGGGGCAAGCCCCCATGCACCCCCCCAAGTAGGGGGCTGCACCCCCTGCTACTTATAAATACTAACTCCAAGGTCGCACCAAACAGAAAAAGACAGTAAACTCACCACTACACACTCTACAGTCCCCTCACACACACATCACAAATGTACAAACACCACCATTTTCAACAATTACACACTCATACTCTTACCTACATACCCTAACCCACACCTTCAACTTCCGAACACCCACACACTCAAATCCTTGCCCAAAACTTTAAAAAAAATCACTTACCTGAATCTCCAACCATATCCAAATACCAAACTGTAAATCAGACACATAGTACATCCCACGTCACATAGCACACCACCACAACCACAAATTTGACATTTCCAGATTCGCGGTTATGGAGTTTGCTATTTCGGAAGTTCAGCTTTATAGTCTCGAAATACTGAAATTCGATATTTCACAATTATAAAGTGAATCCATCCATATCTATCTATCTATCTATATATATATATATATATATATATATATATATATAAATGTTTCTTATATGTTTATATAGGAGGTTGCTGTTATAGGTTTCTTTGTCCATCTGATGCACTTCTTAGTGATATTTTTGAGATGTTTAAACGTATGAAATGTATTTCATGTTTTGCGTTTATAGGTTCCTAGGTAAGTAGTAGGCTAGCTGCCCATGTGGGCAATTTTAAGCCTAGCTAGTTGCCCTCCCAAGATGAGAACCAAATCTTGTTCCTTGCGTTTGTCAAGTAAACAACTTAACCATTATATCAACCCCCAGCCAGTCTTTCCGGGCTTTGTCTGTTTGAAGGGTGATGTTTTTAGTTTCTTTAGTTAACCATGGGGCAAGATTCAATTTGACTGTTTTTATTTCCATATGGACTAGGCTGTTAAGAACAGACAATATTTAGACTCTTGAAATCCCTCTAAACTCAGCAGAGTATACTGGACCAGAACTGCTTCTAATCTTTTTTCTTTTTTGCCTGGTATTGTATTTGGACTTGGGAAATTCTTTTTTTTCCCTCAAATATTTTTTTTTTATTTTCAATTAAAATAACATTTACATAATATTTTTAAATATCATTTTAAACAACTATATACAATATTTACAATAGCCTGACTTTCAGTTATATACACTGTATGTTATTAAATGTAGAATTAACAGATCAGTTATCAGAGATACAATAGTGATTACTGCAGAGTGTCCAATAAATATATAACTTTCTTCCAAGGATTATTTATCAATGGCCTGGGATAGATTTGTAGTTCTTTGATTTTTATTTCCATCAATGCAGTTGTCTTCGGTAAAGTGTAGAATTCTTCCAAGGTCAGGGGTGTATTTGAATTCCACCTTCTGGTTACACATTTCCTAGATATAGCAGGTATTGTCCATTCAGGTAGGGACCTTCATTTACATTTAGTGTTGTCAATACTTTAGTTAAGGTAAAGGATTCATTAAATAAAGCTTGTAAAAAATATTGAGTCCATTCCAATATGATTTAATTTAACACCATTCATAAAAAATATAAATCCAGTCTGCTTTATTTGACTTTTAACACCTCCAGCAAAAAACATTTTTAGTAGTATTGATCTTTTTAATTCTCTCTGGTGTTAAAAATGCTCTATGTAAGTATTTCCGGTTAAATATTTTCCAGTACTCTGTGTTAGAGGTGTAATTAACTGATAGTAAGATGTTACTTTTAATTTCTTCTGTTAACTGCAATGACTGACCTTTTGTTAAGAACTGCCAGTGTGATGGTTTGGGAATTGTTTTATATGTTATTAACTCTTTATATAGATTTGAAATGGAGTTTTTCTTTTCACAACTATTATATATAAATTCATACAGAAAACTTATTAGATTTGGAATATCTTTAAATGAGGAATTATTAATTAATCTGCATAAATCTTGAGTGTACGTTAGAATGCTTTGTAAGGTTAACCAGTCATGTGTTGGAATGTTGTAAGCAGTTTTTATCATATATGTGTATATATATATATATATCTAAAACATCTAATTTATTTACACATTGAAACCAGCATAAGAATCCATTTTGTTCCCTGGAGGTTATTGTTTCCCCTATATATTTTGTGAGGAAAGTTCTTAGTGATGGTAAATGGGGTTTAAAGGTCAAACCAAAGTTTTAGATCTATATTTGTATTGATAAGTTTCCAAAAGGAATTGATGTAATGATTAATCAGTGTTGTTTTAGAAGGTTTTGTTATATTATATTATATACCTATGCATAGTATGTACCAGGGTTTGTTTGATTTGTCTATTAAAATTTTTTTTAACAGATTAAATTCATTTGTTAAAATAGCCATTGTTAATTCTTTCCAGTTGGCAAAATAATTTGGGTTTATCCAGTCTGTTGTAGTTTTAAGCACAGATGCTTTTATATATGTTTCTATTTCTGGGAAGTTCAATCCTCCTTGTTTCCAGGGTCTAATGTGATGAGTTAGAGCTACAGTATTCTTTTTGGGATACCATAAAAATTTTTATTAAACATGGGTTTATTTCTTTAAGACTGCATCTTCCAGGAATTAACTGTATTGCTAATGCTACGTATAGTATTTTTGGCAATAAGACCATCTTTATTAATTGCAATCTGTTCTTCAAAGTTAATATAATTTTGTTCCACTTTTCTGTATATATATATATATATATATATATATATATATTTTTTTATTGTTTCAATAATGTTTTTATAATTTATTAATATTGTTTCATTTATATTTTTGCATAACACTATTCCTAAATAATTTAGCGTAAGTTCTTGTTTTCCTATGATGGATTTATCTATAACTTGTAGGTCTTTTTTCTTATTTAAAAATAGAAATTTTGATTTTGATCTATTAAAGTGTAGACCTGAAATCTTATAAAATGTCTTCATTACTTCTTCTAGCTCTCTTAATGACTCTCTGGAGTTTGATAGGGTTAATAAAATATCATCAGCAAAAAGCATTATTTTAGATATGTACTGGTCGTAGACTTCTATTCCTTTTATTCTTGGGTTATTGTGTATTATTTCTGCAAGTATTTCTATAGCCAAAGCAAATAAAATAGGAGAAAGGGGGCATCCTTGTTTAGTACCTTTCGTTATATGAATAGATTTTGAGGTGAAAGGACCTAATTTAATGTAGGCTAAGTTATTAATATATATGTTTTTTAGTAATGAGATGAAGAGAGGAGGAAATTCAAATAATGTTAAAGTTTTAAATAGATATTCCCAGTTGAGGGAATCAAAGGCTTTTTCTATGTCTAATGCGATTACAAGTGTGTCTCTATCTTCTTTATTCACATAATCTATAAGAGTAGGTATCCTTTTAATATTATCTTGTGTGTGCCTGTTTTATAAAAATCCAGTTTGATCATTATTAATTGCCTTTGAAAGTGGGATTTTCATACTGTTAGCTAGGATTGACATGAATATTTTGTAATCATTATTCAGTAATGATATAGCTCTGTATGAGGTGCAAAGGTCTGATGGTTTATTATCTTTTAGAATTGGTGTTATGAGAGAATATTTTCCATGAGGGTGATATTTTTGCTTTTGACTGGACTTCTAGCAAAGTTTTATGAAAAAGGGAGATTACTGTTGAAGGGAAGAGTTTGTAAATTTCCATAATTATACCATCTGTCCTTGGAGCTTTGTTAGATTTACTTTATTTTATCTTGTCAACAATTTCTTTGTAGGATGTAGGTTTTTGTAGGTCTAGTTTTAAGTTTTTCGGATTTTTTTTTATATTGATAAGGTTTGTATCTAAGTTTATTTGGTTGGTATCTAAATCTTCTTTTTTGAAGTGTTCTATATAATGGAACCAAAATGCTTTAATGATGTCTCCTCTATCTGATACTTTTTCCCTTTCTTTTCATGATATATACTACTAATGTTATTTGCTTTAGACTGTATTTCAGTTCTTCTAGATAAGTTATGTAGATATCTGGGAGAGGTGGCTATTGAGTTTATTTTTAATTTTTCCAAGGCTAGACAAGTTTTGTGTGTTAGAATTTCATTATATTTTTTATTTAATTCCTCTATTTCTTTTTTGACTTCTGAACAATTCTGATTTTTTTTTAGATGTCGTTGTCAAGAGTCTGGTTTGCAAATCTAATGATTCAGATTCCCACTCTCTAACTTTTTTTTTTTGTACCAGCTAAGGGTCTTACCAAATAAGTAATCTTTTAATGAGTCCCGAACCATGACTCTACTGATTTCTGTTGTATTATTAATTTCAAGAAATAATTATAGTTCTGACAACATCCAGGGTCAGAATTCTTTAATTTTCGTGATATATGATGGAATTCTAGTTGAGAGGATTAAAGGTTTAAACTCCATTTGGAGCTTCATTATCAGAGAGTCATGATCTGAGAAGGGGCATGGAACTATTGAGAAGTTGAGGATTTGTGTTTATAAATCTTGAACTACGAATAATTTGTCTATTCTGGTTTGTGTTCCAAATCTATTGTCTTGATGGGAAAATAATAAGGATTTATCACCTTTTACTTTAAAAGTGTCTATTAAATAAAATTAATCAATCCATTTTTTAAGGATTTTGAAATAGTTGCTATGCGAAAAGACTTCTTGGTGGTTTCAGAAGCTTTTAAGGTACAATTAAAGTCTCCTCCCAGTATAAGATTTCCTTTATAATTGTTGGAAATAAAATCTAGGTGTTTTTTTTTAACCGTTCCTGCTCCAGTTTCTGGGAACCAATATAGATTAGCTAAGGTCCATATTCTGTTATTAAATTTAATTGTAACAAATGCTAGTAAACCTTCTTTGTCTTCATATTTATAAATAACATTTGGAGTGATTATGTTTTTCTTCCAGAGAATTGATACTCCTTTTGTCTTTGTTTTATAGGAGGATTGAGCTAAGACTGTGTAGTCCTTAGGGTTCCAAATAAAGCTATCATTAGTCTTAAAATGCACTTCCTGGAGAAATACTACTTGTTCCTTATTTAGATTTAAATATTTTAGTAAGTTTGATCTTTTATTTGCATTATTTAAGCCATTAGTATTTAATGATAAGAATGTTAAATCCATTTTAAGTTATTGTTGGAAGAAACTTTTTGCTTCTTTTTTTATTTTGATTATAGTAGTTAAACCATATTCTCTGATAACATTTGATGTTATTTTATGTGTGTAAACTTGGGAGTATAATTTAATGTTTTTTTCTTCTTTAAATAAGTAGGGTCAAATTCTGGTCAGGCTTTTAAAAAGTACTTCTATAAAACATTAATTCTAAAGTATCAAATACAAGTAAATATGAATTTCCCATTAAATATGGAATAAAAGTAATTCCTAATCCAGGAGATAAAGATAGATCTATTGGATTATCACTCATACCGTTAACTAACAATATCAACTGAGCTCCATATGTTAAATTATTATATGGAGACTTTTCTTAAAGAGATATGACATTCTATATTATTCTGTTATTCTATATTATTTTATATATCAGGATTGAATGTTTGTAGTGTAAACAATTATTAAGTTGACTTAGAAAATATCCAATGTTTAGTTACCCTTAAGAGATCCCAAACATGTCAGATATGTCATTTTGGATAAATTAAATGCAACAGAGGAGCATACTCCAAATAAGCCAACAACAAATAGATTATTACTAAAATAATTTGACTAAAAGGACTCTACAGGAGACAATGAGTGATTACCAATGAAATATGAATTTACTGTAGGTGTACTGTCTTCCTATACTTTCCCACTCTTCAGCTCACCAACTTCAACTTACACTTATGAAAAGACATGGCTAATCAGTGGTATCTTGACTCTGAGTAGAGGTGCCCTACATTCTAGTGTGCAGTGCTTTTACGTATTCATAGGTTTACAAAGCAGAGTCTAAGAATGAACTATGATCACCCTGACAATTCCCATCCTGCATAGGGCACTTCCTGCTTCCAGAATGGGTAATCACATCAGGTCTAGAATGAATGTGAAGGTACCTATATGGTAATCAAGACTTACCTTAGGTAAGTATTAATCAAATATTATTTAGAGCATCTTGGAGAGTTCTCGGGGCAGTTAGAATACTCTTGAGTCTCTCCTTCCTTGACCAAAAACAGAGATTTCCCTTCCCTTTCTTTCTCTTGTTTTAAATCAGTACTAATAAAATAAATTCAGCAAACAGAGGTAAACAGAAATAACATTCAGTAGTCCATCTTGTATATGACTCGCAATCCATTAAACAAGTCAGTGACTAATATCACTTTAGTAAACATTATAAAGACAAATTAAAAATAATTTCGTAGCTCTTTAAATTTTCTGATAATGCAAAAAGTTAACAATAAGCTATTTTAACTAAAAGTATAAAGCATGTAATTTTTTCCTTGCACATATACATTTCTACTTATATTGTAGTGTCAATAGCTGTCTTTGAAATCTGTACAATACTTCACTTCTTCATATCATTCCTTTTTCAATTTAATTTTTGTTTTGTCAAAATGGCAACAATATTTCAAGGGCACAATTAATATTTAGACCGATATTTCAAATAAATAACTTGTCAGTTGCCAGTTGAGTTTCCAGGAATATGTAGTCCAATGTGAGTAATTGAGTCCACTTTTCCTGATAAACATATGTCACAATTCATTAATCTAAGCAGAGTCTAACATCTGTCTAATAATCATTATAAAGACAAAGAATAGTAATTTCCTAGCTCTTCAAACCTTCTGATATCGCAAAATGTTGACAGTAAGCTATTTTAATTGGAAGACTAAAACATTTCAATACTTCCTTGTGAATATACATTTTTACTTTTACTGTAGTGTCAAGAACTGTCTTTGAAATGTATGCATTACTTCACTTCTTTCAAGTCATTCATTTTACAGTTCACATTATATTTTGTCAAAATGTCAGTAGCATTTCAAGGGCACAAGGGCTCTCTCTAAAGCTAAAAACACAGCATCAATGGGACTGGATGGTGTCCCCGGCTGTGTGCTACACGAGCTAAATGAGGAATTAAACCCGCACATAAGGCAGCTGTTTAATCTCAGCCTTACCACAGGATACGTGCCCAAGGAGTGGCGTACGGCAACTGTGGTCCCACTCCACAAAGGCGGCGCCTCTACGGACCCTGGTAATTACCGCCCCATAAGCTTAACAAGTCTAGTCTGCAAAGCTATGGAGAGGATCATAATGGAGCTCATAAACAAAGATATAGGGACTTGCAGACATTGGACCCGACCCAGTTTGGCTTTGTCAAGGGAAGAGCATGCCTTTTGAACTTGGTCGTCTTCTTGAAACAGTCACCAAGGCCATTGATGAGGAAAGGCAGTCCATACAGCCTACCTTGACCTTGCAAAGGCTTTCGACACAATACCCACTCGGGTATTGTAGAAAAACTTACCAGCTTAAATGTAAACCCATATGTCACAAGATGGGTTGCAAACTGGCTTAAGGACAGAACCCACAGGGTTAGAGTTGCTGACGCTATGTCAGACTCCAAGCCGGTCACAAGTGGTGTCCCACAGGGCTCGGTCCTTGACCCCTATTGCTTGGCATCTACTTCTCAGAAGTACAGGCCAACATGGGAGGACTTTGGCTGACAAAGTTTGCAGACGACTGCAAACTGGGCGCCATAGTGGAAAGTGCATCAGACACGGATATCCTTCAGAAGGGACTCACGTAAACAGATAGCTGGTGCCAGAGCCATGGCCTGAAGTTAAACGCCAAAAAATGTATAGTCATACCCTTCGGGAAAAACAAGGTAACCCCAAGCTACCATATAGGTGGCAATCCACTAAGCACAGAAGAGGTTATCAGGGACCTGGGGACCCAGGTTGACAGTGGCCTTTCTTTGACACTCACGTTGCTAAAGTGGTTAGAAAGACCTTCTACATTGCCCACCTGATCATGAAGGTATTCACATCCAGATCTAGTGAGGTCATTGTTCCCCTGTACTCTTCACTTATCAGACCAGTGATCGAGTACAATGCCCCATTCGGGATGTATCTCACCCGACATCTGCAGCAATTGGAGAGACCCCAAAAGTTCCTCACCAAAAGGATAAAGGGACTCCAAAATCTGTCATATGCTGCCAGATTGAAGAAACTCCAGCTCTATTCAGTCGCATACCGTCTGCTCAGAGGTGACATGTGCCTGACATACAAGGCCATGTCCAACCCGAATTAATGGACATGCTCCACCTCAAAAATCCAAATCCACCAAAACCACTAGAGCAAGCGACTTAAACCTTAGCACGGATATAAATAGGACGTGCTGGAGGGATAGATTTATCACTCAGATACTCCCTATGCTGTGGAATAAAATCCCGGTCCATGTGAGGTAGAGCACCTCGCTGACTCTGTTCAAGAGAAATCTAGACCTCTGGATGGGAGATCGTAGGTTTACCCCGGGAATCATCTCTGTGTCACTGCTGGACAGAGGCACAACAAACTAATGGGCACAGTATTTTTTTATATAAGGGGTGGCAGAGTATAAACCTATGAACCTATGAACCTATTTAATATTTAAACTGATATTTTAAATGAACAGCTATCCGTTGCCAAGTGAGTTTGTACAAATTGTGAGGTTGCAAAATTGTGAAGTTGTACAAATTGTGAGGTTGCAAAAAGTAATATGTATCTTTTCATGTGCTCTAGAGACTGTCAGTTTCAAGTAACTTATAAAATGTAACTTTTACATTGCAAGACAGCTTGTGGAATCAGCATGTTAAAATGAGTAATACTTTTTAATCAAGCAGCTACATTTCAGTGCACATGTAGTTTGGGAACATTTTAGTTGTGTTTCCGGAATATGTAATCCTATGAGGATAAATCATAAAATATATACAGTAGTCCTATTATGTATTTATTTTATCTTGTTTATGTTGTTTTTCATTTTAGTAACAAAACATTACTTTTTATTATTATTTGTTATCTGTGAGGCTAAATGCACTTAGCAGATTCACAGTGTCCTTAGAAACTGCAGCAATTGTTTACTGTTTCTATGGCAACACAAATAGAATGTTAAGAAAGCTTCACTTCTCTTAACCAACAGTACATTTTCCCTCCTTTTTTATGTATTTGTTAATACAAAAAGGAAATAATTCAAAGGACATATGTACATGAATGGAACATTTCAGAGTTAATCACGAACATGCCACCAATCCCAACAAGCATAACACTGACTATCATTAATCTAATAAATATTGTAATAACAATTAATTAAGTTCACTATTCCAATTAGTCTACCTTAAAACTAGATTATTTTAGACTATTATTTATCTATGTATAGCTAGTGAGATATTAAATATATACAGACTATATTATAACTAGGAGAGAATTTAGAAAGGGAGACAATGCAGTTAAAATAAATAATGAGAAAAGAGAGAAGAGAGAAAGAAAAGAGAACATTAAGAGAAAATACACATATACTATGTATGTTGATTTACAGTATAAATATTTTATGTGCTATATGACCCTCCTTCTGTGAAAGAAAAGTACCCTTTTTTACATACCTGAGGTAATGTGAAAACTCTCATGTGTCATCTATTTTCAAAAAATATAGATAAAGATTCCAGTAGTTAGTTACCTTTGTTTTAAAATTCCAAGCAGTAAAATTGGTCCTTTAAAGTAATGTTAAAACAATTCATATTATAGTAGATGCTTTGAGAGAGTTGGCTGTAACAGTATCAGTCATTTGCTTCTTCTTTTTGACATCTGTCCAGACATTTGTTTCTTTTGTTCTCTTGAGAGAATGTGACATTAAGTCCATATCTTCTGGTAAATTAATCACATTATTAGTTTTAATAAATGAAGAGGCTTCCTCTAAGTCAATAAAAGTCCTCATCTCATTGGCATACAGTATTTTTATCTTAGCTGGATATGCAAGTTGTGCCTTGATGTTATTTTGTTTCAGAAACTTTATCATTGGCCACACTTTTTTCCTTTGTTCGATTATTCTAGATGAATAGTCATTATCAAATCTTATCAGGCTCTGTTTATATTTTAGAGGTACCTTCCCCCAAGCAGATCTTAAAATCAGTTCCTTATCCAAAGGAAGGTCCTTCTTTTAAATTTAAAAAGTCTGAGATCCAGCTTGATAAGAAGGAAGTAATATCCTCACCTTCTGTGTTTTCAGGTAATCCGAAAATCCTGATGTTATTTTTCCTCTCCCTATTTTCCAAGTCATCTTCTTTATTAACCAACCAAGTGTTTTGTTTAAGAAGCAGTTCTTTCTGTGTTTCCTCTTCCTTAAGTCTGTTTTCTAAGTCATTTAGAGAAACCTCTATTCCTGTTATCCTTGTTTGGTGGTGGTGTAGCATTTCCTTGAGGGTGTCAGCCTGTTTTTGACTGCTTGTTTTAAGATTTTCCAGGTTGTCTTTAAAATCATCCATCTTCAAAGACAACTCCTGCAGGGTAGATTCTGTTGTAGTTCCTTCTTTAAGGCAGCATCCTGGTGAGAATTCTTTGAGTTGCACATTTTAACAAGTGAATACATCTCCAAGCTTTTTGACAGGAAATTATTTGTAAAATTTCACCAAGGTATCTAATTATGTAAATTAGTCCGTTATCTATAAGATTTTATACTTTGAAGGAAAAAAAAGAATACTTTTTCCTGTCTTATTTAACTAGTTATATGGAGCTCTAAAATACTGCTGCTTTCAGTTAGCCATTCAGGCCCCCCCCCACCAACTTGGGAAATTCTAACTTGTGAAGAAAGTTAAACCAAGGATTTATGGAGTGCAGATTTGTAAGACTTCATTTTCATTCAAAGTCTTCTAAAATAGTTGGATATCATGAGAACAGATGCAGTTGATTTTTTTTTATATCATCAGCATATCCATATGAAATATTTTAATTTTTTCTATACTGCTGCAATGTTGTCTTTATGTATAATCATGTTTTTTTTAATGTAGAGAGTTTTCATTTGGTCAGTCTTAAAAGTTTGTGGTTGATAACTTGTTTTTTTTATTAATGAAGGGTTTCATCATAGCATTGATATAATTGTTAGTTTCTGCCCTTTTTTTGAAGAGAGACTGCTTGGCTGATAACATAATTTAATGTTGGTTGTCTTACTAGAAGAATGTCCATTGACTTAGATCTTAGTATCAGATCTGATTGTTGGCAATGTATACTGTGACTGTAGGAAAGTGGTACTGTCAATGGGGATGTATAAGTAGCCCCTCATGGGAAGTATTGTGAGAGTATGTGTATGTAAAAAGTAGTTTGATCAAGTCTTAGTGTCTTTTGTTAAGATGGCAGTGCTTCTTTAGTGTGACAGGTATCAGTCATAACCTAAGGCAATAGTGCATATTTACCATAAGCTCATTAATGCCTAGTGAGTAGAATTTCATACTGTTTGACACCTGCATAGTTCCTGGCTGGGCAGCTTTGACCTGAGCTAAATTCATGACAGTGCTGTTTGGCAACCTACCTGTAAACAAATCTTCATACATTGAAAACTGGAAAAGTTGCAAAGAAAGTTAAAAATATGAAAGTTGTTTAGCCTGACATGAGAGGTTTTATATTAAATAAGTAATTAGATAAGGGTAAGTTCTGGTAATTCTGTAATTACACAACAGCTGTTAATATCTCTCTTACCATGGCAGAGTGCTCCAACTATCAGTATGACATTTGTACATTCTAATGTGATCTTTAGTTTGCTACAAAGCAGTTTTGAGTGCAACTCTATTTTCAAGATATTTGCAAAGTTATGATTTGTATGCTATTTGCATACTTAACAGACAAATACATATAAATATCTGCTACACTGTACTAGTAAGACATGAATTATCAGTCCAGAGTTTTTCCAGCATTGTATATACTACCATTTGATGCTATGGAGTATAACATAAATGTTTGCTTTAAGTTGTTATTATGATTCAGACTTCCAAGATGGCTTCAGATTGAATAATAAGTTGATTAGAGTTCTCCCAGTGTGAAAATTGAAATTGAGAAAAGGAGGCCAGTAAAAGCTATCAGTTTGGGTCGAATTCAATTACTGGACAGCAATTACACTGCCTGGATGCCAACAAAGAAGACATTTGGAAAAATAAGAGAAAATGAATCAGAAAGAGGAAAAAAATGTTGCTGTTCAGCAAAAAAACAGTTCAAGTTTCAACTTTGGTACAGGTGTTGGCTTCCTTAATTTAGAGGAAACAAATGAAAGCAAATTTACTGAGAGATGCTTAAAATAAGTAAAACACTGAAGGAATATATTAAATCAAATAATAAAAGGCTGGAAAAATAGAAAAGGCTTTAACTGGCTATTAGGATGAACTGGTAAAACTGCAAAAATCAGAGGTCGAGATGAGAAGGCTGCTTGAGCACAAGTCTTCTCATAAAGAGCTATTTCAAAAGAGTTATATATGCATATTTGTGTGTGTGTTTGTGAATGTATATATATAAAGAGAAAGAGAAGGTTACCTTCAGGTGATTAAAAGTGATCAAATCACTTGCGATTGTAAATTAAGTGGTTGCATACATCCTTTTGAATAAGCTGTGTTGCACATGCAGTACTTCTCACTCATGTTAAAGCTTGTTTCAGAGTTGTGAGGAGCTTGTTGAATGTTGAGTTATAGAATTTCTGCCATGTTTGATGCATGATAAAGCATGTCTTGTTATTTTGATTGGTAATTGTTTGATCACTTTACTTGTGATCAGTGTTTATATTCAATTATATGATATTGATATGTGTGTGTATATATTTACTTTTGTTGAATTTGTTAGTTCCACTAAATGTTCTTCATTAGGTTACTGTTGCAACATTCCTGACAATTGGAAAGTATCCTGATAAGGATACCATTTGTCTGGCTTAGGTATTTTTCTTGTATTACCTACGACCTATGCTTGAGACATTGTGCAGGTATATAAGGACAGGTGCAAACAATTTTCTGAACTTTCTTACTACCAGTCTGTGAAGAAAGACCATACCTGTTTTCAAGATCTGTCAGCCATAAAGCCTATGTCAGTTTCATTTATTCTGGGCAAATAAATACCATCTTTGTGGACCTGTCATATTTTTGATACATTTTTGTGTAAAAAAATTGTTAAATTACATGTCATCTAGGAAAGGGAAATTCAGCTGTGCTCAGGATATCTCCTGTAAAGACAACCATACTAAGTGTTTGTTCTGGTTGAGACCTGAACATGATTATAGGGAGTGCACTCTCTGTAAGTACTTTATCCTGAAGACGGTCAGAAATAATTTCACTTCCCTCAGCTTATATATTGAAATCAAATGCCTTAAGGAATTAGTGTAAGGGAGGATGGCCTCGGAGTCATTGCTTTTGGATGTCCCATAGCAGCCAAGTAAAACCATACAAAGCGTAAACAGTCAGTGGTTTCTGGTGCCTGGTCAGAATTAGACATCTCTGTTGAGGCACATGATGCGCCCACACACTGCTCAACTACTATTTTTGCTCCCACTTTCCCAATCCCTCCAGATCCTGACAAGGTGCAGAGCTCAGGTATGTCTCTTCCAACTGATCAGATGACCGGTAAGGCTGCAAGGGGGGGTACCTTGGCTGATTAGATTCTAACCTTGAGAGGACATACGGGGTGTTGCTCGTCTGGTCAGGATAAAACAGATGAACATTCGTGGGTTCTGCTCAAGCAGCTTTATTACACACACACACACACACACACACACACACACACACACACACACACACACACACACACACACATTAGAAATGAGGCTTTGTAACTTAAATAAACTTATAAACAGACTGTCTACCACACTTATACATGTTAACACTGGCTGTTCTGTCAAAATGGCACTGCTGCTTGCATGTGCTCAGTATTTATATGCAAGTGCTACATCTGGAAATGCTTCTTAAAGGTGCATGCACACGCTCTGGTCTACATCCTCCCTCTTAATAATAATAATAATAATAATAGTCCGTATACGAAATGACAGTATTCAATGACATGCAATTTACAGAAATTATCTTTTGACATTTAGTTATACAGAACTAATTATTTGGCATGCAGTCATACAAAATTAGACACCTGTAAAACAACTGTGTCCAAGTTGCTGTGTATTTTACATTATGTCTTGAAATATGACTTAACCATGTAACATAAAAGTCAGAATTGGATCTAGCAGCGGGGACTATCTTCAAGGAATGTTCAACTTTGGTGACATCTGGGACATCATCAGGAATGTAAGTGGATACTGCGACATGTTCTTTGGTACAAACATTGTCAGGATTGCCCTGAGATCTAGAATCTGAATCACAGGTAAGATGCTGAGATATCATTTCTGATACAAGAAGAAGATGTCTGTGGTTTCTCCTGTACTCTGTACACTCAGATTCCACTAAGTAGGATCTTGGCTTGGTACATGTAACTCTCACTTGACCAGTTCAATCAAAGCCTTTTGCCATTTGCATCCTCACTGTCTCTCCTTTTTTTAACGGATGAAGAAATCTGCTCATTTTATCATAGCTGGACTTCTGAGAAGAATGCTTCTTAAAAAGTTGGGCTTTGACTGCTCTGTTATTTTTAGTATTAGACACCAACAAACCAGAACTGATAGACAAGGTTGCCTGGATAGAAGTCTCTGAGCAGGCAAGCCTAGTAAGTTGTCATGGGGTATATTTCTGAAAATGAGTAAATTCAAGAAAATATTGGTATTGTCACGCTTTGACCTCTCCAGTAATTACTTTGCACTCTGTACTGCATGTTCAGCAAGGTCATTTGACTGAGGATATTCAGAACGGCTAGTAACATGGATAAAATCCCACTCTTTAGCAAATCTCTGAAACAATTGACTGGTAAACTGAGAATCATTGTCAGAAATAACCTTGCGTGGACTACCATGGACTGAGAAATTCTGGCTCATCTTAGTAATTACAGCACTGGATGTTAGGTTAGGTAGCAAATCGATCTCAAACCAGTTTGAATAAGAGTCTGCCAACACTAAGTATTGTTGACTGTTCCACTCAAATATGTCAGTTGCTGCTGTTGACCAAGGTAGTTCAAGAATATGGCTTAGTTAAAGTGGCTCTTTTTGCAATTGCAGCTTAGTACTGTTGCACAGTGAACAAGAAGAAAGTCCTTTATCAATGTCTTTTGCCACAGAAGGCCAAAATACTAGTCCTCTTGCCCTTCTTTTTGATAGAATCAGAACCTTGGTGTCCACGAAGTAAAATCTGAATGTATTCATGTTGTAAGGAAGTAGGAACAACAACTCTTGGACTTTTGAAAATGATACCATCTTCCATCAGCATCTCATCTCTGTATGGAAAGTAAGGTTGTACTTCTGGCGGTACACAGGATTGTTTTGATAGCCATCCTACATTGATGAAGTGGTTGAGCTTTTGTAAAATTGGATCAGTCTTTTATGATCTCTCAGCTTATCAAATCTCGTGGTAGAAAAATTATGTACTTCAGTGACATCAAAGTCAAAATTCTCTGCGTCAAGCTGTTCCTTAGAATTTTGGGGTGATCTGGATAAGGTATCAATCAGATAAAGAAGTTTACCTTTTGTATAGACTATTTTGAAATTATACGTTTGCAATTGAATTCATAGGAATGTTTAAAATAGTAAGTAGACGTTGATGGTCAGTTTCTATCCAGATAGCCATAAATATAATCATGGAACTTCAAACATGCGAACACAATTGCCAAAAGTTCCTTTTCAGTTTGAGCATACTGCACCTCAGTTTGGGTAAGAGTTATAGATGCATAGGCAACAGGTCTGCCCGCTTGATGAATAACTGTACCAAGACCGAACTTTGAAGCATCACAGGAAATAACTACTGGTTTGTGGACATTATAGCATCTTAATGTAGGCAGGTTAGCAATTTGCTGTTTGAGATTATCAAATGCTCTCTAGTGTTGTTCTATCCGGGTTCCTATTACCTGATCGAGCGTTTAGGTTAGTGAATACCTAAATGTCGATCTGGTAATAGCAAAAGCAAAAAACCATGGACGGCCGATTTAACGCAGGGAAAGAATTCCCTTGGCCATTATGCGGATTTGGCCCCTTTCCCACTGTAGAGCGATCTCAAAGTTGGTATATTTAGTTGGGAGGGCGGGGCACAGACCCCCACTTCATTTTGGTTTAAATTTTTTATTTTTTTTGCAGCCAAGGGAATTCATTCCCTATGTTAAATCATCCGTTCACTATTTTAATTTTTCGATATTACCAGTTTGTTTAGGTATTCGCTAACCTAAACATTCGTTTGGGTAATATAGATGCACTCTAACCATGACCATGCAACATTTTTGTGTGTCAGCTCTCTCAAACGTGCTGATAACTCACTAAAATCAGGGATAAGTTTGCCCAAATAGTTAACCATACCAGGAAAACATAAGGCTTGGCCATTGTCTGGAGCTAACATCTCCAGAATGCCTTCTTGTTTAGAAGGATCTGGTTGTAAGCCTGTACTGGTAAATAAATGACCTACATAAGTAACTTCTGGTAATCTGAATTTGCAGTTCAGAGGATTGAGCTTTAAATGCACTTCACACGCTCTGTCCAGAACTTTCCTGAAATTTCTGTCATACTATGCTTCACCATTACCTCCAACTAGTAAATCATCAACTGTTATTGCACACGGGTAGCCTGAAAAAATTTGCTCCATTGCACGCTGAAAGACTTCACACTTGCTAAAATTAACTCTTTGCATCTAAGACAGAAAAAAACAGTGGCATTTAGCATAAAGGTTGCGGTCTGCTCCAATAAATTCCAGCCCGCCTCTTGCCTATTGTCTGTATCCCTTGTTGCAGTTTTCCCTTTCTGCAGAATATCCTTTCTCAATTCCCATGTTGGCTTAGTTCTTAGAATACTTTCTGCTACTTTATAAATGTAATATTCTGTATAGTTGTTGTTCTTAATCATCATCCCTTTCCACTTTGAATTATAGGTTTAGAAGCCTTAACTGTGTAGCTCTGAAATACCTCTTCAAATCGAATAATCACAAACCGCCTTTTTCAATTGGAAGATTCAGCTTATCCCACTTGACTCTTGCTGTCTTCCCCTTCCAGATAAAATCCTTTAGCTCTGTATTAATTGCTATCCACAACTTCTCATCTGGTTAATAAAAATATGCCTGACCTGTGTATAAAACTAAAGGGAATAAAGCATTTTAATTTGTTTGTACCTTGCTACCCATATCCAAATACCACAGCTTCCAATTTCTCAGTTTTTGTATTATCTTTTGCTTAGTCTATTCCCACATATCCTTAGCTGCCACATCAGAATCCTCCCGAAGTACTTCATTTTATCATGTTCCTGTAAATATGGATATTGCTGAACCAGTTCTTGTGTGGGTACATCATTTACATCTATTGTGTTTGTTTTAGCCTCATTAATTTTGTATCCCAAAAAGATCTAAAATTGCCTCAGAAGTTTCCACAACACTGAAATGCCCTATTTCTTGTTTTATCAGGTATAAAATAATATAATCTGCAAATAGAGACAGCTTCTCTTGACTACCATACCAATTATATCCTTGAATTTATGAGTGTCTAATTTTCTTTGCCAGTGGTTCTAAATATAGTGCAAACAACAATGGGGAAAGAGTACACCCCTGCCTGATTTCTCTGCTCAAACAGAAATTATCAGAGAGGATCCCACCCACGTTACTTTTCTGCTTCAATCCCTTGTATAGCCTTTTGATCATGCTTATAATTTTATCAGGGAATGCATACGCTTCCATTGCCATGCTTATAAACTCCCAGCTTACTCTGTCAAATGCTTTCTCTGTATTAAGACCGAGCAACAGCAGTGGTATTTTCATAGGTTCATAGGTAGGTACGCTATCTGCCTGAAGGCATTTATAAGCCTAGCCAGAATGTGTTGGCTGTCGCCGCTCCCTTAGATTTGTTCCCTGTGTCTCTGTCCAGCAGAGCCACTGAAGTGATCCCCGGGGTAAACTTTGTGTTTCCCATCCACTCGTCAAGGTTTCTCTTGAAGAGTGCTAGTGAGGAGCTCTGCCTAATGTAGATTGGAATCTTGTTCCAAAGCATGGGAAGTCTCTGGGACAGAAATCTATCCCTCCAGCATGTCCTATTTATTGTTGTGGTGAGGTTTAGATCCTTAGAGCGTGTGGCTCGAGGGGATAAGGTTTTCTTTAGGTGGAGCATGTCCATCAATTCTGAGTTGGACATGGCCTTATATGTCAGGCAGAGATCACCTCTGAGCAGGCAGTATGCAACCGAGTACAGCTGGAGTTTCTTTGTTTGAGGCCAGTGATCCTCTTGGTGAGGTACTTCTGTGATCTTTCCAGCTGTTGCAGGTGTCTTGTAAGATACATTCCAAATAGGGCATTGTACTCCATGATGGGTCTGATGAGTGATGAGTAGAGGGGCACAATGACCTCTTTTGATCTGGATGCAAACCCTTTTGTGATTAGGTGGGCCACATAGTAGGATTTTCTAACCACTTGGGCATTGTGATTATCAAAGGAGAGATTGCTATCTACTTGGGTCCCCAGATCCCTTATTATGTTTTCCGTATTTAGGGGACTACCATCTATGTGGTAGTTTGTGGGTACTTTGTTATTTCCAAAGGGAATAACTATGCACTTTTTGGCGTTTAGCTTGAGGCCATGATTTTGACACCAGGTATCCGTCTCAGTGAGACCCTTTTGGAGGATGTCTGTGTCAGCCGGTGAGTCAATTGTAGTCCCTAGTTTGCAGTCGTCTGTGAACTTGGTCAGCCATAGTCCTCCTGTGCTTATCTGTACCTCTTAGAAATGTATGCCGAACAGGGGGTGTCCTAGGATTGAGCCCTGGGGAACGCCACTTGTAACCGGTTTAGAGTCAGACCTAGCCCCCACAACTCTCACCATGTGGGCTCTGTCCGTGAGCCAATTGTCAACCCATCTTGTGACATAGGGGTTTATGTTCAGGCTGGTGAACTTGTCTATAATACCAGAAAGGGGAATGGTGTTGAAGGCCTTTGCGAGGTCTAGGTAGGCTGTGTGTACCACCTTTCCCTCATCTATAGCCTTGGTAACTGTCTCAAAGAAGTCCACCAGGTTTAGGAGGCATGATCTGCCCTTAACAAAGCTGAACTGGGTAGGGGCCAGTATTTGGAGGTTCCCAATGTCTCTGTTAATGAGTTCCATGATGATGCGCTCCATAGCCTTGCAGACCAAGCTAGTCAGGCTTATAGGGCAATAGTTCCTGGGCTTTGTTGTGGCTCCACCTTTGTGGAGCAGAATAAATGTTGCTGTGCACCACTCTATGGGTACGTAGCCTGTGGAGAGGCTGAGTTTGAACAATGTGTTTAGGTGAGGGGTTAATTTGTCTTTGAGCTCGTGTAGGACACAGCCTGGGATACCGTTCGGTCCCAATGATGCTCTGTTTTTGGCTTTGGAGAGGGCTATTTTAACCTGAGTGTCTGTGATTTCAGGGGCTCTATATTCTTCTGGTATGGTTATGGGCCCTTTTGGGGGTGAGAGGGGGTGAAGTTTGCACTGAACCTGTCTTCCAGGATGTTGGCAGTATCGGTTGGTTCAGTGTATTTTGTGCCATTCTGCACTAACTCTGAGCAGATTTGAGCATTGCCACTTAGATTCTTGACATAGCTAAAGAATGCCTTGTGGTTATCTTTGGAGTCCTTGGCAAGTTTTCTTTCAAAGCTCGCCTTGGACAATTTTATGAGGGATCATAGTTTTTTGCTGATACTGATCAGGGATGTCTTCCCTTCTTGGGATTTTACTCTTTTCTGTACTAGTTTCCTCCTTCTATTTTATAGCTTGTTTATGGCAGGGGTCCACCAGACTGGTTTCCTTTTCTTGGAGGAGTGAGTCTTGGTTTTGCTTGGGATAGCATGATCCATGCATTCTTGTAAGTGCCCATAGAATGCATTAGTAAAGGATTTTGCAGCTTGGACAGCGTTATCCTTTAGCATGAGGGCTTTGAAACTTTCCACCTCAGTCTTAAGTAACGTGAAGTTTGCTTTTGAAAAGTTTTTCACTGTGGTTTCCTTGTCCGGGGGGGCAGAATGTGGATATCCAAAGTGATTTGTTTATGGTCAGATCTCATTGGCTCGTTAGCAGCAGTACAAAAAATTGCCTGCTCACACCCTTGTTCTCCCCTCCCCCTTCCCTGTTTATTACCTTAAGACAATCTAAAGTTAATAAATATTACCTGTGGCAGGCACCATTTTTTAAAACTACAATCACCCTTGTCACTGTCATATGTTCATTCATCAATTAACTCTGTTACCTGATTGTTTCTAGCCCCCTCATAAGAGCAACCAACAGGGTCTCTACCCGCTTCGCTCCCCACCGTGTCCCCTATTCCCTCCCACCCCCAATGGCCCCACCTTTATTACACTCACAAACCCCTCCCATCTTTCCAGTAGCCAACCACAGCGCTAACCCAACACTACCTCCTCCATCTTCTTACTACTATCACACCTCCTCAACTAACATGTACAAGCATACCTTACCTATGCTCACTGCATGCACTCTCCTTGCATATCTTACATCCTACCAAAGCTCTATCATTCCCGCACTCAACCACTACCACTGCACTACTACTCACACCACCACTCATGTCTCACCCTCACTCAGCTCCCCTCCCACCAACTCAAGAACCACCCCTATGCACCCCCACATATTCTACCAACTATATTACTCAAACATAAAGCATCCCTACAACTTAACATAGTAACCCTCCCACCATACCTATTACCCAAAGAGCACAATCATAAAGTTTCCCTTATAAACAAACACATTCAAAAACTGAGAAAACTAATAACCTCATGCATATCAAAACTAGCCCTAAGTGGAGATATCCACCCCAACCCTGGCCCTACCGTCTCCAACCCCAATCCTCATAATCAGACTAGAAACCACAACTTCTCCCATATTACAGACAATAGAAAGCCAAATGACTTCCTTCTACTAAGCCTAAATATTAGAAGTATATCCAACAAAGTCCATGAACTCCATGCCACCATAGACTTGTACTCCCCATATATAGTCATCCTGACAGAAGCCTGGCTAAAGCCTCACATTGCCAGTGAGCAAATACTCCCTACACGTTATGGCATACTAAGAGTAGATCGGCTAAACAAGAAATGAGACGGTGTAGCTATAATATTTAAACAGCATCTAAACATCCAGATCGTAAAATCATCAGCTCCACAAATAGGCAATGAAGAAATAATATATACCAACCTCAAAATAAACCAAAACAAAACCATCAACATAATTGGATGCTACTTCCCACCTGGCCAAAACATCCCTCCACTAGAAAACCTCCTCAGCTGGTCTACCCACCATCTCTCCCAAGAAACTATCATTTTAGGTGATTTCAATATTGACTGGCAATCCTGTTCTGGCAACCATCCAACCCATCATGTAAACCTTCATGGCTTCACCCAACAAGTCCAGTCACCAACCAGGATAAATAAAAACTCCAGCAAGCACACTACCCTGGATTGGATACTAGTCAGTAAGAGCCCCCAGTCATATATAACAGACTGCTTATCAGATAGCCTCAGTGATCACTCCCCAACATTCCTACTGAAAAAATGCCTATACCAAGCTAAACCTGTTGTCAACCGTCAGATACGTAAAAAAATAAACTTTAACCCACTCACATTCATCTCATCCCTCAAAGGATGTAACTGGCATCCTCTAAAGTACCTCAGTCTTGATGACGCAGTTGAATTTTTTAATACTACCTTCCTGAGCATCCTTAATTACCATGCCCCCATAAGACTTTCCATAATCAAAGCACAACCCTCCCCATGGCTACAGAAAACCACTAAGTCAGAAATGAAAAACAGGGATAAAGCCTGGGAGCACTGGCAGAAAACCAAGACCCCTTCAACTAGACAGAAATTCCTAGAACTACGCAATAGAGTCAAAAAGCTAATAAAACAGGACAAATTCCAATACTACCAGTCTGCCCTAGACTCCTCCGAACACAGCACCAAACAATTCTGGTCCTCCATAAACTCCTTCCTCCACCCAGGTAAAGTCAGTACCCCTCCTCCTAACATCCCTCACCCTCAGAAAATATTGCTACCTCATTCAACACACACTTCACACAAACCATACTATCACTAGCTAAACAACACAACCCCCCTCCCCTCCAACCCACACCTTCAACTACTAATCTCCCCACTGCCTTCTCTTTTTCTCCTGTACCTACCTCCAACATAAAAAAACTCTTAACTAAACTTAAACCCACCAAATTAGCAGCAGCCAACCTCCCAAGTGAATACCTACAAATCACAGCTGATGCTCTGGCCTACCCATTATCCATCTTGATTAACCGATCTCTGTCAGAAAGTTATGTTCCCACACTGTGGAAAGTATCACATATAATTCCCCTCCACAAAGGCGGACCCTCCACAGAACTAACCAATTACTGCCCCATAGCTATTGTCTCTCCACTCTCCAAAATACTAGAGAGATGCATACACTCTCAGGTCTCAGACTACCTCCTTACAAACAACCTCCTTTCCAATACTCAGCATGGTTTCCGACCAAACCATAGCACCACCACTGCCTTACTCTCCTTTACTAACACTATCCTTCAGCGTAAAAACAATGGCTATCTCTCCTCTGCTACTTTCCTAGACCTATCTAAAGCATTTGACATGGTCCCACACAAACAACTTATCTCTGTCCTCAATAACCTATCCTTCTCACAAACAGTCACCAACTGGTTTCAGAGTTACCTGTCTGACCGCCAACAATCCATTGTATGGCAGAATGACATATCTCCCCAACTACCTGTCTCCATAGGGGTTCCCCAAGGATCCATCCTTGGACCCCTACTCTTCTCTGTTTTCACAAATAATCTAGCCTCTGCAACCACACATGGCACACAATACGCAGATGACTCGACCATCATCTGCTCAGCCCTGTCCCTACCCAAACTGCAAAAAGTCACACAGGAAGCCTTTTCCTCTGTTGAAACTTGGTTATCCGATGCCCAATTAATACTCAACCCAAACAAAACTAAACTACTCATCTTCCAACCCACCAAACATACTCAAAACAACTCTCACTTTAACATCACAGCAAAAGACAACACCACTATATACCCAACTGAACACACCAAATTGCTAGGAGTGGAAATAGACAATAAACTAAAATTTGACATTCACATATCCATGACCATAAAAAAAGTCCACAAAAAACTAGGAGCGTTATACAGAAATAAGCATCTTCACACCAAAGCAGCAAAGATTTCAATAGCAAATTCCCACCTTATCTCCACCCTACTTTATGCCTCTCCAGTGTATACCAACCTAAGGCAATGCGATCTAAACAAGCTAGAGACCTGCTACAACAAAATTGCCAAATTCGCCACAGGGGCATCCTATCGTAGTCACCACTGTCTCTCACTTGCTGAACTGGGCTGGCTTGAACTCCCTCACCTCCTTCAATGGTATCAACTCTCACTCGCCCACAAACTAGTAAACCATCCACTAAATGTCCCATCCCTCCAGAATCTACTCCAACCCTATCGCACCACCAGACCACTAAGATCCAGCAACAAAAATCACTTGCAGATCACTAAAGCCAATAACTCTGCTGGTGAAGCACTATTCTCTTGCACCATAGCCAAATTATGGAACTCCCTCCCACCCACAATTACCTTCGTACCATCATGCACCCACTTCAAAACTTTACTAAAAGCGCACCTAAAAACATGCTGGCTATTCCCTTGCAACTCCCACTCTAATATCACCCACCCCATCCAACCACTACCTTTCTTTCCACTCCACTAACTACCTTGATTATAGCAAACTCGGATGCTCACAAGTCTAGTACTTATACAGCAGGAACTTCTTATTTTAACATTTGCTAATGTCTGTTATGTACTTCACAGATAAAGATTCTAGTTGTCTACTGATGTACTATGTTCTTCATCTGTAAATGTGTTGTAAGTAATTGCTATGTAAATTGTTAATCGCTATGTAATCCAATGTAACTACTGTCTGTTTATTTTAACTGTGGAGCTTTTCTCCCCGGGCCTCCGCTGAAAATGGACCTATGTCCAGTCGGACACTCCCGGTCAACAAATATAAATAAATAAATAAATCCAACCAGCGAGGGGTTGACCTCCGGTGTGGAACACCAGTCGCCCATGTTGGTGATGACCAGGTCCAATATGTTGTCACCTCTGGTGGGAGTGTTGACCAGTTGTTCCAGGGCGTTTGAGTTAAATTCTAGGAAATGTTGGGCAAGGGAGTTAGTACTTGAGTAGTTCTCCCAGTTAATGTTTGGGTAGTTGAAATCACCCAATATTAGGGTGTTTGGTAGGACCTTTATGTTACCCAGTGTTTCCATAAATGCGGAATGGGGGTCCTGGGACATGGTGGGTGATCTGTAGCAAGCTACAATTTGAATTTCAGTTTTGCCCATTGTTAGTTGCACGTGGATAATCTCTGAAGCATCGTGCTGTGCCACTAACCTGGAGGTGTCGGTATCCTTGATGAATATGGATACTCCCCCACCTTTTGTATTTCGGTCTGCATTCTGTGGCCAAAATGTATGTTATGAGTTGTAGCCAGGTAGTGCTGGGGTGCTCTCTGTAGCCTTAAACCAGGTTTCTGTTACTGTACATATATCGATTTTTCTCCATACTCAGGAGTGCCTCGAGTGCATGCATTTTGAGGTTTAGACTTCTGGCATTGAGTAGTATTACCCTCAGATTTTTGTTACTTGTGCTTTTTACAGCGGTGGGTTTGTCTTTTGAGTCTTGCCTAAAAAAGGCAGTATGGTGGTGGCAAAAGCCTTGGCCAGTATTCGAAAGCCTAAGGGTGACAGGTGCAAGCCGTCTCTAGTGAAGCAGTGTGGCTTGTCGAGCATGTCATCCCAGGCAGACAGACACTGGATCCCCTTTGAATGACACCATAAACTTAGCCAATTGTTGAAATTGATAATTTTTTCTTTATACTGTGGTATCATTCTTGGTGAGGGCAGGGTGCTACTCAGGGTCAGGGTCATACCGCCTTGGCTACGTGATCGGAGAGCTCTTCCATGTAGTCCAGGGAGGTACAGCTCAGGTCATTCACACCAACATGGACAATGACAGAGTCATATTTGTACTTGTTCTGGAGTGACCTGAATGCTTGTGTTATGTGGCGGATCCTGGCACCCGACAGGCAGCTAACATTAACCTTCTCCTTATTCAGCCTAGTGAGTGGGACGTCAGTGTGCCTT
The DNA here is from genome assembly GCF_019279795.1 of Protopterus annectens. Classification (NCBI taxonomy): domain Eukaryota; kingdom Metazoa; phylum Chordata; order Ceratodontiformes; family Protopteridae; genus Protopterus; species Protopterus annectens. Next base: position 1,008,016,611 of record NC_056732.1, read on the forward strand.
ACTATAGAGTCACCTATTACTAGTATGTTGAGTATGTTATTTTGCCTTGAGGGCTGTGATTGTGTGGCACACTGGTTTTGTGAAGTATGTGTTTTATGTTTTTTGTTGGGGGGGTGGAGGTTGCTTGGATGTCTGCTTTGGAGGGCTCTGTTGCTTTTGCAGATTTTTATTTAGAGCCTCCTATATGTTTTCATGTATTTACATGTGTTTTTTACCGGTGCTGGTTTAATGGGTCTGTGTGAGACTGGTGGTGTGATGCCAGTATTTCCCTTCTCCTCTTGACTGTCTGATCCAGTCTTGGGTTGAGAGAGCTTAGCCTCCAGTTTGGCTGTATAATTGCATCTCTCGCATGTATTAGTGTTTGGTGGTAAGAGGAGAGGGTTGTCTATGTACATGAGGCAGTTGTTACATTGCTTCAAAATGCCGAGATTCACCAGTTGGACTGGAGAGTACACCTGAAACTGCCCTTTAGACATGGCTGGATAGGTACAGTAAACTGTTTTACTGAATGGCTGGTAAGGTCAAATAGAGAGCCTTGTCCTTCTGTAGTGCAAGGGTTTATAAGTGCTTGCTATGAGTTTTGAGCAAGTGCCGGGCTGAGAAATGAATGGCTTGAGTGCTTAAGTTGAAAGTTTGTCTAATTCCAAGGGAAAATTGAAGAGGAGACTTTGTGGAGCCGGGAATAGTTATACGCTAGCTAACAGGCACTGCCTGGCGTGCAAAACCGGGCAAATGCATTTTTTATAGCAGAGAAATGAAAGAGATAGAAATTAGCCCAAAATGGCCAATAAACTACTACTTTCTGACCTGAAACCACTCCTCCAGGACTGATAGGCTGCTCAAAGCTCCCCTCTCTGACAGGTGAACAGAGAAACTTCCTTCTATCCAAGTAAGGTATGGGCAAACACAGAGATCTGTAACACAGCCCTGAATTCAGCACTAACCTGTAAACTGGACTATACTAGCCTAGAAAGGTGGGAAACAAGTATATATATTTTTTCAGAAAATAGAGCAGATACAATCAAAAAAACACTTTAAATGCGCATAAAAACATGCTTATTGTTATATATCTCATTTCAGAGTTATAGTCAATGCCACTAGTAATAAAGTAGGAAGAAACACAAAAACAGTAAAAGCAGATGAATAATATATATATATGTGTGTGTGTGTATATGTATATATATATATATATATATATATATATATATATATATGTATATAAAATATAACAAACAATCTGATTTAAACAAGTTACCCAATTAACCAGAAAAAAACTCAAAACTGAACCCTGTTCCAGCTGTCTTGAATCAGACAAGTTCTAACTGCACACTCCCGCTACTAGGGTGCAGGGGAGCCTTCTCCAAAAAAGATGGCCTGGATCAGTGCTCAAGTTATACAGACAAAGCTAGATTCAGTAGGCCTAAATCTGGTCCTATGCTACAGCAACAAGGCGCACCAATTTCAGAAAGAAACAGTTTGAATAAGCAGGCACAATAAGCCTGTGAGCAGAAATTCCCAGCTTGGAAGGGCAGAATCCTGCCTCTCCTCCCACAAGAGTGCAGACCACAAACCTTCTTAATGCAGAATAACTGGCCTGAAGCCCAAGTGCTTAAACCAGAACTAATACACTTTTGGAATAGCAGACACTGAGCTTTCAAGTCAGCAATTCCCAGCTTAGAATGATGTAAGCTACCTGTCCTGCCACAACAGTGCAGACCACAGACCTTCTTAATGTAAAACAACCAATATGAAGCCCAAGTGCTTAAACCAAAAGATTTAGAATAACAGTTATAATTTAATCAGGCTACTACCAAGCAGCAATAAGTGCAGCAGAATAAATAAAATCGAGTACTTTTAAGAAGAGGCAAAAGCTAAATAAAGAAGGAGGAAACACAAATAGAGTAAAAGCAGATGAATTTTTTTTTTGTTAGTTCATAGGTTCATACTAGGCTATCTGCCCTGAGGCATTTATAAGCCTAGCCCGATTGTGTTTGGCTTATGCCACCCCTTGATTTGAGTATACTGTGCCCTTTTTAAAGTTTAGTTTACCGTGCCTCTGTCTAACAGTGACACAGAAGTAATCCCCAGGACAAACCTACGATCCCACATCCACTCATCAAGATTCTTCTTGAAGAGAGTCAGTGAGGTGCTCTGCCTAACATGAATTGGAATTCTATTCCAGAGCGAAGGGAGCCTCTGGGTTTTGAATCTGTCCCTCCAGCATGTTCTATTTATTTCTGTGCTGAGGTTCAAGTCCCTAGAGCGCGTGGCTCTAAGGGATTTAGATTTACTGAGGTGGAGCATGTCCATTAATTCTGGGTTGGACATAGCTTTATATGTCAGGCATAGATCGCCTCGAAGTAGGCGTTATGCAACTGAGTAGAGCTGGAGTTTTTTTTAACCGAGCAGCATATGGCATCTGTTTGAGTCCCTTGATCCTCCTGGTGAGGTACTTTTGGGGTCTTTTAATTGCTGCAGGTGTCGGGTAAGGTACATCACAAAGGGGGCATTGTATTCTATGATGGGCCTGATGAGGGATGAATAAAGGGGCACGATTACCTCTCTTGATCTAGATGTGAATCCTTTCATGATGAGGTGGGCTATGTAGAAGGTCTTTCTAACCATTTTGGCAATTTGGTTGTCAAAGGAGAGATTGCTATCAACTTGGGTCCCCAGATCCCTAATTACTTTCTCTGTACTTAATGGGTTACCACCTATGTGGTAATTTGTGGGCACATTGTTTTTGCCAAAGGGTATGACTATACACTTTTTGGCATTTAGCTTTAGACCATGGCTTTGGCACCAGTTATCCGTCTCTGCGAGACCTTTTTGAAGGATGTTTGTGTCAGCTGGAGTGTCAGTTATGGCGCCCAGTTTGCAGTCATCTGCGAACTTGGTGAGCCATAGTCCTCCCACATTGGCCTGTACCTCAGAAAACTAAATACCGAACAAGAGAGGTCCCAGGACAGAACCTTGTGGGACGCCACCTGTGACCAGTTTCGAGTCTGACATGGCCCCAACAACTCTGACTTTGTGGGTTCTGTCTTTGAGCCAGTTTGCGACCCATCTTGTGACATAGGGGTTTATATTTAGGCTGGATAGCTTATCTATGATGCCTGAGTGGGGTATTGTGTCAAATGCCTTTGCGAGGTCGAGATAGACTGTGTGGACTACCTTCCCTTCATCTATGGCCTTGGTGACTGTTTTGAAGAAGTCGACCAGGTTCAAAAGGCAGGATCTGCCTTTGACGAAGCCAAATTGGGTAGGATCTAGTATCTGTAGTTCCCCAATGTCTTTGTTTATGAGTTCCATGATGATCCTCTCCATAGCCTTGCAGACTAGGCTAGTCAGGCTTATGGGGCAATAGTTTCCAGGGTCCGCAGAGGCGCCACCTTTGTGGAGTGGGACCACTGTTGCTGTACGCCATTCTTTGGGCACATATCCTGTAGTGAGGCTGAGATTGTACAGCAGTTTTACTTGAGGGATTAGTTCTTCTTGGAGTTCATGTAGGACACAACCCGGGACACCATCTGGTCCCATGGAAGCAATGTTTTTTGCTTTGGAGAGCGCGGCCTTCACCTGAGCATCAGAGATGTTTGGGAGGCTGCACTCTGCCGGGATAGATACTTGCTCTTTTGGGGAGAAGTTTGCACTGAACCTGTCTGCCAGGATATTGGCAATGTCTATGGGTTCAGTGTATTTTTTGTCGTTTAGAATCAACTCAGAACAAGTCTGGGAGTTGCATCCCAGTTTCCTAACATAACTGAAAAAAGCCTTATGATTGTCTTTAGTGTCCTGTGCAATTTTTCTCTCAAAGCTGGCCTTGGAGGATTTTATGAGGGATCGTAATTTTTTGCTAGTACTGATCAGAGATGCCTTCCCTTTTAGGGATTTTGCTCTATCATGTAATAGCTTCCTCCTTCTGTTGTACAGTTTATTTATGGCTGGGGTCCACCAGACTGGATGCCTGCCTTTGGATAATTGGGTCTTAATTTTGTTTGGGATAGCATGATCCATGCATTCCTGGAGATGTCCGTAGAATGCGTTTATATAGGATTCTGCAGTTTGGGCCGTAGTTTCCACTGGCTCTGGGGCCTTGAAGGATTCCACTTCAGTTTTGAGAAGTGTGAAGTTCGCTTTTGAGAAGTTTTTCACTGTGGTTTTCTGGGCTGGGGGTGGGGTCGGGATGTGGATATCCAGTGAAATTAATTTATGGTCTGATCTTACCAATGAGGGATATACTTCTGGTATGGAGAATAGAGTCCCCATGTTGGTAATTATCAGGTCTAGTATGTTTTCCCCTCTTGTGGGAGTGGTGACTAGTTGTTCCATAGCATTTGAGTTTATAAATTCCAGGAACCTATGGGCTATGGAGCTGGGGCTTGAGTAATGCTCCCAGTCTATGTTTGGGTAGTTGAAGTCACCCAATATAATGATGTTCAGAGAGATCTTCATGTTCTCCAATGTTTTCAGGAAAGCCGAGTGGGATTCCTGACTTTGAGAGGGTGGTCTATAGGATGCTATAAACTGAAAAGCAGTCTTGCCCACTGTCAGTTGCATATGGATGGTCTCCGATACTTTGTGCAATGCCACTAACCTGGAGGTGTGGATATCCTTTATAAATGTGGAAACTCCCCCTCCTTTTGTGGTTCGGTCCGTGTTTTGGGGTCGAAAAGCATGATATGAGGTATAACCTGGTAGTGCTGGGGTGCTCTCTGGAGCCTTAAACCAGGTTTCTGTCACTGTACAGATATCGATGTTCTCCATACTGAGGAGAGCTTCGAGTGCATGCATCTTGAGGTTAAGACTTCTGGTGTTTAGCAGCATTACCCTTAGTTTCTTGTTCCTTGTGCTGTCTATGGAGGTGGGTTTGACTTTTGAGCCTTGCCTAAAAAAGGCACTATGGGGGTGGCAAGAGCCTTTGCCAATATCCGAAAGCCCAGGGGTGACAGGTGCAAGCCATCCCTAGCGAAGCAACGTGGCTTGTCGAGCATGTCATCCCAGGCTGACAGACACTGGATCCCCTTTGAATGACACCAAAATTTTACCCAATTGTTAAAATCGATCATTTTGTCTTTATACTGTGGCATCATTCTAGGTGAGGGGTAAGATGCTGCTCAAGGTCAGGGTCATACCGGCCTGGACTACGTGATCAGAGAGCTCCTCTATGTCTCTTTTCATGTAGTCGAGGGAGGTACATCTCAGGTCATTCACGCCAGCATGTACAATGACTGAGTCATATTTGTATTTGCTTTGGAGTGACCTGAGTGCTTGCATTATGTGGTGGATCCTAGCGCCCGACAGGCAGCTCACTGTGACCTTCTCTTTATTCAGCCTGGTGAGCGGGACGTCAGTGTGTCTGACAATAGAGTCACCTATTACAAGAGTATCAGGTGTGTTATTCAGCCTTAAGGGCTGTGACTGCTTGGCACACTGACTTTGTGTGCTATGTGTTGTATGTGTTTTGTTTTGGGGTAGTGCTTGCTTGGATGTCTGCTTTGGAGGTCTCTGTTGCTTAGGTAGATTTATATTTAGAGCCTCCGAGTATGTTTTTGTGTTTTTATGTGTTTGGTTCGCTTTTGTGGTGGGACTATGTGATACTGGAATTGTGTTGTGTGAGGTTACCTTCTCCTCCTGACTGGTTACACCAGTTTTGAGATGAGAGAGCTCAGCCTCCAGTTTGGCAATATAGTTGTATCTCTCACATATATTGGAACCTGTTTGGAGGAGGAGAGGGTTGTCCGTGTACATGAGACAGTTGTAACATTGCCTCAGAATTCCCAGATTCACCAGCTGGACTGGAGAGGAAACCATTGACTGACCTTTGGACATGCGAGAGTAATATAGGGAACTGAATTAAAACGGACCAATAGGGGACAAGGTAATCATAGAGAGTATAAGAGTAAGTAGTGCTTATGGTTTATTAGTGCTAACTTGTAAAATTACTTATTTGGACCAGTGAGGGGCCTTAGAATGAGAATATGGTGTTTACTTTGAGAGATAGGGCAGACTTTGTGGAGCCAGGAATAGTTTAAACCCAATTAGGTGGCGCTGCCTGATGTTGCGCTATGCACAAAAACGCGCAAAACCGTGCAAACGTGGGTTTTAAGAGAGGGAGATCAAGGAGTTAGGAATTCACCCAAAATGGCCAATAAAACTACAGTTTCAAGGCAGTTAACCACTCCCACAGGGGCAGGCAGGCTGCTCAATGTTTATCACTGCCACTGATGAACACAGAGACTTCCCTTTAGCCCAAGCAAACAGTGGCCTCCAAGAAACTTACAAACAGTTCAGAACAGCAAATCTGTAACTGAACTTTTTTAAATCTCAGAAAAGTGGGGAAAAAAGCAAGATTTTTTTGTTTTTTTGTTTTATTTAAGGAAAGCAGAGGTTAACAGGTATCAACAAGTTAGAACAGTGCAGTAAATGACCCCACACTTGAGTGCTAGGCCAGAGACAGATAAAATGCAAGTTTTAATAAAAAAAAACGATTTTAAAAATAAGTGCAGGCAGGAAATTCAATAATCAGCTCTAGGTTGTGTTCTAAATACAGTTACCAACACAGAAATCAAGTTTAATGCTCAAAAGTAGGCTGCAATGCAGAAAAACTTAACAAATAATCTGAAGCAAAATACTTAAAATCTCAAAAGTGACTCCTTTCTTCTCTCAACATTTTCTCCTTTTGGTGGGTGCTTCACCAACAGCCAACAAATCTGAAAAGACGCCAAAACCACAAGGCAATCGTTTTTTAAGAGAGGGAGATCAAGGAGTTAGGAACTGACCCAAAATGGCCAATAAAACTACAGTTTCAAGGCAGTAACCACTCCCACAGGGGCAGGCAAGCTGCTCAATGTTTATCACTGCCTCTAATGAACACAGAGACTTCCCTTTAGCCCAAGCAAACAATGGCCTCCAAGAAACTTACAAACAGTTCAGAACAGCAAATCTGTAACTGAACTTTTTTAAATCTCAGAAAAGTGGGGAAAAAAGCAAGTTAGTAAAGTGCAAGGAGAGATGAAGGAAGAACCGAAGTGGGTTGGCCTTCTCAAATCTTCTCTCTCTATTATGTAGAGTGAACACTAGACTCAGAATATGATCTCACTGTATTCGGTTAAGTGAGCAAATGAGATGGACTCAGGAGGAGTGTTCAAATAGAGACTTACAGGAGGGGCAGGCAATTCCAGATCCACCAAAACTAACACCAAAACAAAAACAAAAACTTAAACTCTGGTGTCATTCAAAGGGGATCCAATGTCTGTCTGCCTGGGATGACATGCTGGACAAGCCACGCTGCGGGACGGCTTGCACCTGTCACCCTGGGATTCGGATATTGGCAAAGGCTCTTGCCACCCCATAGTGCCTTTTTAGGCAAGGCTCAAATTCTAAACCTACCACCCTAGAACACAAAAAGGAAAAAACTAAGGGTAATGCTGCTCAATGCCAGAAGTCTAAATCTCAAAATGCACGAGGCCCTTCTCAGTATGGAGAACATCGATGTCTGTGCAGTGACAGAAACCTGGTTCAAGGCTCCTGAGAGCACCCCAGCACTATCAGGTTTTACCTCTTATCATGCCCCCAAAATCCGGACAATACCAAGAAAGGAGGGGTATCCATATTCATCAAAGACACCCACACCTCAAGACTGGTGGCAACGCGATGCATCGGAGACCATCCAGGTGCAATTAACCATAGGCAAGACTGCTCTGCAAATTGTAGCATGTTACAGGCCACCCTCACAAACTCAGGAACCTCACATGGCCTTCCTGAAAACACTAGAGGGATAAATGTATCACCAAACACCATCATACTAGGTGACTTCAATTACCCTAATATAGATTGGGAACACTACTCAAGCCCAAACACCCTAGCCCAAAAGTTCCTGGAATTCATAAACTCAAATGCCATGGAACAACTAGTCACCATCCCCACAAGAGGAGAAAACATACTTGATCTCATCATCACGAACATGGGAGCACAATGTTCAACACCGAAGTATACCCCTCACTGGTGAGATCAGATCACAAACTAATCTCGCTGGAGGTCCTCATCCCACCCCACCTGAAATAAAAAGACCACAGTAAAGAACTTCTGACTTCACACTTCTAAAGACTAGTGTGGTCTCCTTTAAGGCCCCGAGCCGACGGAAAACAGTACTCAAGCCGCTGAATCACTTACAAATGCCTTCTACCAGCACCTGCAGGACTGCATGGATAAGGCAATCCCAAGCAAAACAAAGACTCTTTGTACCAAAGGCAAGCGTCCACTCTGGTGGACCCCAGCCATAAACAAACTCTACAACAAAAGGAGGAAGCTACTACAAGATAGAGCAAAATCCTTAAAAGGTAAGACACCCTTGATCACTATAAGTAAAAACTAAGAGCTCTCATAAAATCATCCAAAGCAAATTTTGAGGGAAAAATAGCTAAAGACTCAAAAGACAATCATAAGGCCTTCTTTAGCTATGTTAGAAACCTGGGAGGAAACTCCCAGATATGCTCAGAACTAGTTCAAAATGATGTGAAGATTACTGATCCTACAGACATTGCCAACATACTGGCTGACAGGTTCAGTGCAAACTTCTCCCCTCCCCAAAGGAGAGATATCTATACCAAGCGATTGCAGCCCCCAAACATCTCCAACGCCCAAGTGAAAACTGCTCTCTCCAAAGCAAAAACACAGCATCCATGGGACCTGATGGTGTCCCCGGCTGTGTGCTCCACGAACTCAACGAGGAATTAAACCCACAGCTAGGACAGCTGTTTAATCATAGTCTTACCTCTGGATGTACCCAGGGGTGGCGCACTGCAACTGTGGTCCCACTTCACAAAGGCAGTGCCTCCACCGACCCTGGAAATTACCGCCCATTAGCTTGACAAGCCTTATCTGCAAAGCCATGGAGAGGATCATAATGGACCTCATAAATAAAGACATAGGGAATTTGCAGACTTTGGATCCATCCCAGTTTGGCTTTGTCAAAGGCAGATCATGCCTTCTAAACTTGGTTGACTTTTTGAAACAGTCACCAAAGCCATTGATGAGGAAAGGCAGTCCATACAGCCTACCTCGATCTGGCGAAGGCCTTTGATACAATACCCCACTCGGGTATCATTGAAAAACTCATCAGCTTAAATGTTAACCCATACATCACAAGATGGGTTGCAAACTGGCTGAGTGACAGAACCCACAGGGTCAGAGTTGCTGGCGCCATGTCAGACTCAAAGCCTGTCACAAGTGGTGTACCACAGGGCTCAGTCCTGGGCCCACTCTTGTTTGGCATCTACTTTTCCGAGTACAAGCAAACACAGGAGGGTTATGGCTAACAAAGTTTGCAGATGACTGCAAACTGCCATAGTAGAAAACACATCTGACACAGATATCCTTCAGAAGGGTCTCACAGAAACGGATAACTGGTGCCAGAGCCATGGCCTAAAGTTAAATGCCAAAAATGCATAGTCATACCCTTCGGGAAAAACAAGGTTACCCCTAGCTACCAAATAGGTGGCAATCCACTGAGTACAGAAGAAGTTATCAGGGACCTGGGGACCCAGGTTGATAGTAGTCTGTCATTCGACACCCATGTAGCTAAAGTAGTTAGGAAGACCTTCTACATTGCCCACCTTATCATGAAGGGATTCTCATCTAGATCAAGGAGGTCATAGTCTCCCTATACTCATCACTCATCAGACCAATGATTGAGTACAATGCCCCATTCGGAATGTATCTGACCCGACACTTGCAGCAGCTGGAGAAGCCACAAAGTTCCTCACCAAAAGGAGAAAGGGTCTCAAACATCTGTCCTATCCTGCCCGACTGAAAGAACTCCAGCTCTATTCAGTCGCTTACTGCTCAGAGGTGACCTTTGCCTAACATACAAGGCGATGTCAAACCCAGATTTGATGAATATGCTTCACCTCAAAAAATCCAGATCCGTCAGAGCCACAAGGCGGGAGACTTAAACCTCGACACGGCTATTAATAGGGCGTGCTGGAGGGATAGATTCATCACCCAAAGACTCCCTATGCTGTGGAATAAAATCCCGGTATATGTGAGGCAGAGCACCTCGCTGGCCTTGTTCAAGAGAAATCTTGACCAATGGATGGGAGATCGCAGATATACCCCAGGGATTACCTCAGTGTCACTGCTCAACAGAGGCACAGCAAAATAATGGGTATAGTTCCCCATACTAAAGGGGTGGCGTAAGCCACAAAACTATGGGCTAGGCTTGTAAATGCCCTCGGGCAGATAGCCTAGTATGAACCTATGAACCTATGAACCTATGAACAGGGAGAGTGGGTGGGGACAAACAAGAAGAAGAATAAGTACAGTTGTACAGATTACAGAGATATTAAATCAAAATGCAGACAAAAAAATGAGAATAAACACTTATCTTTTCTCAGTATCACAGCTGGCACTAGGTCAAGCTCTCTGCAGTAGCCTGAGCAACAGGTATATCTGATATAAAACATAGGACAGAAACCAAACAGTACAGATGCAGGAATACTTTGGCCGGATTAAACTAGTTCTGAAAACTTACTGCCACTAAGAAAGCAGACAAGGCCTCCAGACAAAGGATTTCACTACAACTGAGGTCAACACTAAGAGAATATACAGCTATAACACACAAGAAGAAGAATAAGTGCAGTTGTACAGATTACAGAGCTATTTAATCAAAATGCAGACAAAAAATGAGAATAAACACTTATCTTTTCTTAATATCAGAGCTGGCAGTAGGTCAAGCTCTCTGCAGCAGCCTGAGCAACAGGTATATTTTCTTACATTTAGCTTCCCTCTGGGTCATCAGTGTTCTGTTAATGTTGTCAAATGTTTGCCTCCCCTCCACAAAGTCACTCTGATCCATATCTATCAATTGTGGCATCACTTTTGCCATTCTTTTAGCCATTATAGACATACACACTTTGTAATCATGTTTTTGGATTGAAATGAGCTTGTATGAGGCTGGATTTGATGGGTGTATACCCTCTTTAGGTGTTACAGCCACCACAGCATTCTTCCAAGATGTTGCTTCTCCTCCTCTTAAAATACTGTTAAAACCTTCCAGATCTTTATCAGTTTTATCCCTCCTAGCTTCCAAACTTCCACAGGAATACCATGTATTCCTGGGGACTTTCCTAAAAATTAGTTATAAATCTTCATTTTTATCTCATCTTCTCATATCCTGTTAGTAATTGAACCTCATCTATCTCTAACCTTGACACATTTAATTCTTCCATAAACATTTCCATTTCTATGTTTTCATGATCTCTGTATTTTTCTACTTTATACAGACTTTCATAAAATAATACCTCTACAGGATCTCTTGTTATCTTTGTTTTCATAGGCTCCTTAAGCTTGGCGAGAACCTTTTCTAGTTTTTGTTAACTGTGTTGCTGCTCTAAACGTTTTTGTGCTCTGGTTTTGTTATAAAAACTAATGCATATTATCAAGGTAATCCTTTATTTTCTGCTTAGCATTCTGCAATAGCCCCTCCTCTTGTTCTGTGAGATACCCCATATTCTGTAATACTTTAACATTTCTCAGTCCCTCTGAATAATTCTTGTTACTTCTTAACTATAACTCTCTTTTATTTCCACTGTTTTTAAACTCACTTTAATTTTATCCCACTCCCTAGCTATATTTTCAGAAGTTTCCATCTTCTATAATAAATCCTGGTTTATTTCCACTACCCATACCTTAAATTCCTCTCTTTTCCATAGATAGGTGGGAAAGTGTGTATGTCTCTCATTTTTATATCATTTTAGTTATTATTAGCATGTGATCTGAAATAGCTATCGGATGAATATCAAAACTTTCAATGAAGTATACATGCTCCTGTGAAATGTAAGTTCTGTCTAGCCTAGCCCAGTTTTTGTATCTTCAGGAATAATATGTCAATTCACTGTGAACTCCTACTACTGAATTGACATCCCATGCTAAATATTTTCATAAATTTCTTCAAGAATCTACCCTCCTTTGTTATATTTCTCTTATGGGCCTCCCAGACACATATTTAGTGCTGCAAATTAAATTCCATTCTCCACCTATAAGTAATATTACCTGCTAAAAACTTATTATTTCTCCCAGAATTTTTTTAAGCTCCATTATAGCAGTTTTAGCTGGAATATAAGTACATGCCAGTGTAATCCTCCTCCCTTGCCAGTAGCCACTTAGTGCAGTAAATCTACCATTATCATCTTCTTTATCCTGTTCTATCAGTATTGGAGCTCCTCTTGCAATTAATACAAGTACTCCTCTTTTCCTTGTCCCAGGTATTCCAGTGAATAACAGTCTGGAAAACCTTTCTTTATTAAATTCACATGTTCAGTTCTTTCCAAATGTGTCTCCTGTAGCATAGGTATTTGCACTACATTTTAATATAGTTCACTACTGTTTCTTTTTGTATCTATTTGTGAGGCCATTAACATTTAAGTACAATATAGAAAGCATCATTATGTTAAAAAGTTATTATTCCCACCTTTTATTTTGACAGTTTTTAAGGATTTTGTTCCAGCTTATATGTTACATGCACACACCAGTGTTTGGCAGGTTGGTCTTTTGTACAGTTGTTTCCTGTCATATCTATTTGAGCCTATTTCACATCTTACAGAACTTTCTTTTTTACTGAAAGCCCTCAAAAAAAAAAGAAAGAAATATATCCCCAATACTCCCTAAAACGTCTTAACTTAATACTAACACATAAAACTATGTACATCTTCAAATAATGAAGTTTTGCCGTCCTAACAGGAACATTTGCCCCAAACTGACAGCCCCACTCACATACCTGGGTTAACCTAAATGAAGGTTATCTATCTAAGACGCATAGTGTACACCCTGTGTTTCTACCAAATACTGTCTGGTTTTGTATTATCTTTATTTTTGTCCCAGAATGGAGAAACACTTGAATGCTTTCAGAAAACATTATTTCCTAGCCATTGAAAGCAAGAAAGAAGTATTCTTTTTTCTTTTTGCTCTTTAACAGATTGTCTCCTTGGAGACATGAGAGCCAGATACAGAGTTGCTTCTACACACATTTATTCATTTATTTGCTAAAATAAAGCTTTATTATATTCAGTGTTATTTTTTTTATTTGCTTTCTCTTAAAACTTGTTAGTAGAGCAAGCCAAGGGCCGTAATCCAGTCATTCCCCTTGTGATAATGTAAGGTATTGCCAGCTGTGACAGGCATGAGAAGTAAGGCAGTGGATGTGTAACATATACCAGCACAACTAGCTGGAATTTTGTAAAGAATTATATGTCATTTGTATATCAAACTGATTTGTACTGATGCTTGTGTTGAAAAATGTATTTGTAAAGCTGTTTGTGTTAAAAATGTAACAACAGTGTGCCCTACTGGGCAGTAAAGAAACATGCATGCATTATTGTAACTGTTTAAATGCATGTATTGTAACAGAATATATTGGAAGATAAGAGGTTCATTTCAATCCATCTGACTTTGAGAAATGGTAGGAAAATTAAATTACAGGGCCTAGGTCATAAAGATGTTATCTCACAGTTTTGAATGAAGCCAGAGATGCAATATCTATAAGAAGCATGGTTTGTTAGTCTCTCTAGGAGGAGGAGAAGTTTCTAATTGTTTTACGGCTTTTAGAAGCTGCACCATATCTGAGCAATGCTCTTATGTGTGTATTATTGACATGTAGGTGATAAATCCTGGCAGTTTTTAGCACTGGGTGGTTGCATGGGAACCAGAAATCAGATGACCAGATGTATGCGATGTCATTCTGTATAGAAATAATGTTTTAATATTAGAGGAGACTGAAGTCTCAGCAGTAGTCTGTTTCTTGGAATCTGACATAGAAGGAACCCTCACCTACTTCATCTTGCCTTGCTCTGTTAAGTAAGTAGGAACAGTAATTATCTAGATCAATCAAGAAAATATAGTGAGAATAGTTAAGTATTGATTTTCTGTAACTGTGTGAATTTTCCAGCTGTTATTTTTTATATTTCCTGTGATTGAAACTCTGATGTTTATTGTAAGTAGATGTTTAGTATTTTCATCTTCTTTTAGTATTAAATATATTTAATATTTAAACTTTTCATTGTGGCTTGTCCTTTAGAGAATATTTTAACTTTTGAGAGTACTCATGTCTATTGGTGACATTGTGGCCATTTCTGAAAGCCTGGCTGTTTGGTCACCATTACCATTTGTATGAATATTAATTTCACTCAGTATAATTGGGTACCCTTGCAAGAGCATTAGAGTAGCTGGCTTTGGCGTGTCTGGTGGCAGGATAATTACCTTATAGTCTGGGCAGAAGGGGGTATAGCTAGTAAGTCTGTGCTAGACTATCCCAGGTGTGTGTGTGTGTGTGTGTGTGTGTGTGTGTGTGTGTGTGTGTGTAAATCAAATCTCAGTGTGTTTGTGTCAGCTACTTGGAGTAGGGACACAAAGCACTGGTTTAACAGAGAGGGTTCTGGAGGACTTGGTTTGGACACTCCGATAAGGTCTCAACCCTATACTGTACCAATGGGGAGTCTTATTAGAGACCTAGAGGGAGACAGAGAAATCCAGACTCCTGATTGAGTGTGTTCCCTGAGTGCTCTTAATGGAAAATGTGCTTGATGCAGAGAGGTCTGCATCTGGAAATACTGAGTGTATCCATTTGTATTCTAAGTATATATCCCTCTCCAGTGTCAGTCGTGAAGATTCAGGCTCCTTGATTACTGGCCCAGAGTGAGGACATCACACCCCTATGCAAGTATGAGGAAAAAGCTCATGAGGTTTTCTTGTATCATACTCTTTTGACTGGTCTTTTCTTCTGTTTTTTTTACATTGCATTGCCTACATTTCTTAAACCTGAACAAGGAGAAAGAGAAAAGAAGGGAAAAAAAGCAGGGGCAGCTATTTACGTTACTATCCCCATTGCACTTGAATGCTTTTTGATGAACAACTGCAGAATTCTTCCCAGTCAGTGTTTTTTCCTCACCTTTTCTGATTGATTTTCTTTCAGGTTGTTGGAATTAGTTTTTTACTGGCATCCAGGCAGTGAACTTACTAGCCAGTTACTGACTTTGCCCACAAATATGTGTTTACTGGTTCTCTCTCTCTTCTGAGTTTCTGTTTTCATGCTGAGAGAGCTGAAATTAAGCTGATACTCAATATCCAGCCATCTTTGAAGTCCCTGCAAGTTCCAGCTTTGGTGCAAGACATAACTTTCAATTACAAGGAGGAACAAATAAATCAAATACACTCAAAGCTGATTAAAATAAAACACTCATGTAGTATATCAACTCAAATAACAAAAGGCTGGAAAAATGGAAGAAGATTTAAACATATTCAGATGAGGTGATAAAACTACAAAAATCAGTGGCCAAAATGAAGAAAGGTCTGGCTGAATATGAGACTGCTGAAGAAGAGATGTTTCAAAAAATAATGCAATTAGAGGCAAGAGCATATAGGGAAAACCTGAGATTTTTTGCTGTGCTAGAGAAGCTGTAAAGCAGTGGTCTCCAGCCTTTTTTGCACCAAGGACTGATATCAATGTAAGAAAATGTTCTACAGACCGGTCATCTCGCAGCGCGCATAATAAAGTAGATTTTTATTTATTTATTTATTTATCTGACATTTGTATAACGAGGAGGCCAGACCTGGGGAGAAAAGCTCCAAAGTACAATAAAAATACAGTTGGCAATAATTATCAAACAAAAAGTGTACATTCTGCTTAACAGCATAACATTGATCTACTATGGTTGAGAGGTAAGTAAATCTAATGGCAACCTTACTGATTTTATGTTTATAAGAGCAATATTTAAAATCTGTCCCTATTTGTCTCTGGCCAGCATACCTCTGAACTGTGCAAGTTTTCACAGAATGTCCAGATTTTCGCCTCATATTTTTGGTCTTTTGTTGTTTTCTGGCAAATCATTGAGGCTGAAGTCAGAAAATATTGACAGGACATTGAGTTTCATACTTCATACACTTCAAAAAATTCATGCTAATTCAAAACCTGTATTTCTATCAACTTTCAAAGTTTGTAAGAGCAGTACTTAAAAGGGGTCCTTGTTTTGGGTCTTTGTCCCCCCATTATTTTTGGCTTTGTCCAGATTTCTTGATCTAAGTAAGAGGCTGAGAGGTATTCATACCTCTCAGCTGTACAGATTTTCGCAGAATGTCCAGATATTTCCCTCTGAGTTTTGGTCTGTTACTCATAACTTTTGTAATTTTCTGGCAAATCACTGGGATGGTCTGAGAACTGAAGTCACTAAATAATGATATACATTTGTATTTCAGACCTCATATCCTTCAGAAAAATGCATGATAAGACAAATCCTGTTATTCTAGCAACTTGCTATGGTTATAAGAGCAATATTTAAAATTTTCCCTATTTGTCCTCCCATTTTTGTTAGGCTTTGTTCAGATTTTTTGCACTACTAAGAGGGTGAGAGGTATGGTGTGTGTGTGTGTGTGTGTGTGTGTGTGTGTGTGTGTGTGTGTGTGTGTGTGTGTGTGTGTGTGTGTGTGTGTGTGTGTGTGTGTGTGTGTGTGTGTGTGTGTGTGTGTGTGTGTGTGTGTGTGTGTGTGTGTGTGTGTGTGTGTGTGTGTCAGAGAGAGAGTGAAGAGTGAGAGTGATCGCTGGCAGCAGCAGCAATGAGGTGTGTGTACCTTTCGTCTGTACCACACACACAGTCTCTTTTGCATTCATGGATGCATTCACTCACACACATCGCTCTCACTCTTTTCCAATATCTCACACACAGTCACTCCCTCATTCATACCTGCATTCACTCACACATCGCTCTCACCCTCCCGATCTCACATACACACAGTCACTTCCTCATTCATGCCTGCATTCATTCACACATTGCTCTCACTCTCCCAATCTCACACACTTCCCCATTCATATCTGCATTCATTCACACATCGCGTCTGTCACACCTACATGCCACACACCCACTTACGCATTCATTCATACATCACTCTCACTGTTTGTCACACCCACATGCCACACACCCACTTACGCATTCATTCATACATCGCTCTCACTTAACCGATCACACACACACACACACACACACACACACACACACACACACACACACACACACACACATCCTTATTTATACTTGCATTCACTCACACATCACTCTTACTCTCTCCCAAACACACACTCAAGTCACATCCTCATTCGTACCTGTCCACTTAAACGTGGACTTTTTCAAACCTAAATATCTCACCATTGGGGCTTGTTTTAAATAACAATCCCATAGTCCCGTCAATTATTAACCTCATCAATTAAACAATTAAAACAATAATTAGTTGTAAGTTCTTAAACAGACATTACACTAATGAAATGCTGTCAGTTAAAAATACTTGCATAATCAGAGTCATATTTGCAATGCAGCTCAAATCAAAGCTTGCGTGCCTTGTCTTTTAAAATAGGTGCTAAGGAGAAATGTTCATTCATCCCTGGAGGGGTCATTTATCCCTGGGGGGTACAAAGCTCCTAATTTCAATTGCCATCGAACTTCACTGTTACTGATCCTATTGCTCTGGGGTTTGAAAAAGTCCACGTTTAAGTGAATGAAAGCACTTACCATTAGGAATTGTTTCCTTGGAACTGTTTGGTGGTGTTATTATCTGCTGTCAACAAGTTCATGAGTGAGGTCTGAGATTGTGAAGACTTTTTTCTTGGAACTACTTGATTTTTTACATTTTGCTGATATCTTCTATGTGCAATTGATACCGGAGGGTAGACTGATCTACTGGGATGTGCAGTTTGTAAGTCTCAAGCTGCAGCTGCTGTAACTGGTTATTGGGACTGGCTTGCGAAGCTCATTGCAGTCCGTTTAAACTGTTGATTTACTACTCACGGACTTATTCTCAAGCTGCAGCTGCTGTCACCAGTTATTGGGACTGGCTTTGAGGAGCTTATTGCAGTCCGTTTTATTGTGGACTTTACTATTCATGGACTGAATCAGGTTGGAAGGTTTTACCCTACTGAATTTGT
The DNA here is from genome assembly GCF_019279795.1 of Protopterus annectens. Taxonomy (NCBI): domain Eukaryota; kingdom Metazoa; phylum Chordata; order Ceratodontiformes; family Protopteridae; genus Protopterus; species Protopterus annectens. The sequence goes on from NC_056732.1 coordinate 1,008,034,576, forward strand.
TGCTGTGCCTAGCTGCTGTGTTAGCTGTTTTTATTTTTTTTACAACCTTTTGAATAAAAATAACTGACAAACAATCAACGGAGTATTTAATTCAGGCTTTCAGAAGGTTAACAGGTGGATTATTGTGTTTGCAGTGTTTTTGGATCCACCCGACTGCTCCGTACTTGACACTCATACAGGCATTCACTTACCTGACGGCCCGGTACCAAGTGCTCCACGGCCCGGTGGTTGGGGACCGCTGCTGTAAAGAACAGATTGTATTAATTCTATGAAAGCACAAATAAGTTTTGTTTGTGCAGTGATGGAAACCTGGTTCAGGGCTCAAGAGAGCACCCCAGCACTGCCAGGTTACAATTCATATCATACCTTCCGGCCTCAGTTACCGGATCGCAGTACAAAGGGCGGAGGTGTATCCATATTCATCAAGGATACCCATATCTCCAGGTTAGTAGCGCAGCATGATGCCCCAGAGATCATCCATGCGCAACTATCAGCAGGCAAAACCACATTTCAAGTCATAGCCGGTTATAGATCACCCACCATGTCCCAAGATGCTCACTCTGCATTCCTTGAGACATTGGAAAATATAAAGGTCCTACCCAACACCATAATCTTGGGTGATTTCAACTACCCTGGTATAGACTGGGTGAACTACCAATGTTCCAACTCCTATGCTCAGCGATTCATAGAGTTTATAAATTCAAATGCCCTTGAACAAGCTAGTATGTTCCCCCACTAGAGGGGACAACATATTGGATTTAATCATCACAAATATGGGCGCCCATTGTACCACACCCGTTATCACCCCCTCCTTGGTCAGATCCGACCACAAACTGATAACCCTGGACATCCTCACTCCTTCACCTCCCCCAATCAAAGAAACCATAGTCAAAAACCTTTTCAAAGCAAACTTCAAACTACTTGCATCCGAAGTGGAAAGCTTCACTATTCCCTTGCAGAAGGATAATGATATCCAGGATGAGGAATCCTACACCAAGGCACTCTATATGTATCTTCAGGATTTCATGGACCGTGCTATCCCAAATAAAACCAAGACTCCTTCCTCAAGCAAGAAGAAACCAGTCTGGTGGACCCCGTCCATAAGCAAACTTTACAATAAAAGGAGGAGACTTATACAAAAAAAGTCAAATCTCAAGTAGAAAAATCATCCCTGATCAGCATTAGTAAGAAACTGAGGGCCCTCATCAAGTCAACTAAAGCTAATTTTGAAAAGAAAGTTGCCAAGGATGCCAAGGATAACCATAAGGCCTTTATGGCTACATCAAAAACCTAAATGGCAACGCTCAGGTCTGTTCTGAGCTAGTACAAAATGGAACAAAATGCACTGACCCTTCTGACATTGCCAACATCTTGGCCGACAGGTTCAGTGCAAATTTCTCCCCCCCTCCTCACCACCTACAGGGCCAATTTCCATTCTAGGGGATTGTGTAAGTCCAATGATTACTGATACGTTGGTTAACAAGGCTCTATCTAAAGCTAAAAACACTGCCTCCATGGGACCAGATGGTGTCCCAGGCTGTGTCATACGCGAGCTCCAAAAGGAATTAACCCTGCATCTTAATACCCTGTTCAGTCTCAGCCTCTCCACAGGATATGTGCCCATAGAATGGCGCACGGCAATGGTGGTCCCGCTACACAAGGGTGGGGCCACAACTGACCCTGGGAACTACCGACCAATAAGCCTGACCAGTCTGATCTGTAAGGCTATGGAGCAAATCATTATGGAACTCATAAATGGAGAGATTGGGAACCTCCAGTCGCTGGACCCCACACAGTTCGGCTTCGTCAAGGGCAGATCATGCCTCCTGAACCTGGTGGATTTCTTTGAGACAGTTACTCAGGCTATAGATAAGGGAAAGGAGGTACACACGGCTTACCTTGACCTTGCTAAAGCATTTGACACCATTCCCCATTCAGGTATTATTGGTAAGCTCACCAGCCTGGGCATAAACCCTTACGTCACAAGATGGATCGCAAACTGGCTCTCAGACAGATCCCATAAAGTAAGAGTAGCGGAATCTATGTCCGAATCCAGACCAGTAACGAGTGGTGTGCCTCAGGGCTCTGTCCTGGGGCCCCTCCTGTTTGGCATATACTTCTCAGAAGTACAGGCAAGCACGGAAGGGCTGTGGCTGACTACGTTTGCAGACGACTGCAAACTGGGTGCTATAATAGAGTCTCCAGCCGACATGGAGATTCTCCAGAAGGGCCTAAATGAGACTGATGCATGGTGTCAAAGCCATGGTCTCAAGCTAAATGCAAAAAAATGCGTAGTAATCTCCTTTGGAAAAAACAGAGTACCCGCAAACTACAACATAGGAGGTAATCCCCTGAAATCTGAAGAAGAAATAAGGGATCTAGGGACCCAAGTAGATAGTCAGCTTTCCTTTGATAACCATGTTGCCAAAGTGGTTAGAAAATCCTTCTATGTGACCCATCTGGTCATGAAAGGGTTCGCATCAAGATCTAAGGATGTAATGGTGCCCCTCTACTCTTCCCTCATCAGACCCATTATTGAGTACAATGCACCAATTGGAATGTACCTGGCTAGACATCTCCAGCAGCTGGAGAGACCACAAATGTACCTAACCAAGAGGATTACTGGCCTCAAACAGTTGCCCTATGCAGCACGATTGAAAAAGCTAAGACTGTTCTCTGTTGCATACCACTTTCTCAGAGGCGAACTCTGTCTAATGTACAGAGCCATGTCCAGCCCAGAATTGTTGAACATGCTCCATCTCAGTAAAACCAAATCTACTCGAGCTACACGCTCTAGGGATATAAACCTCAACACAATAACGAATAGAACATGCTGGAGGGACAGATTCCCTTCGCAGAGACTTCCTTTACTATGGAACAGGGTCCCGATCTACATAAGACAGAGCCCCTCAATATCACTCTTCAAGAGGAACCTTGATGAGTGGATGGGTAACAGAAAGTTCACACTGGGGATCACACCAACAGCACTACTAGATAGGGATCAAGGTTACTAGCTGCTAGTACAAAGGTCTAGGAAACTACTAAAGGGGCGGTGAATACCGCACAATGTGGCTGGGCTAATATATGCCTTCGGGCAGATAGCCCAGTACCAACCTATGAACCTATAAGTTGCATACTGGTATTCTACAGCAGGAGTTGTTACTAAACTAAAAAAATGCAGGTTCCCCAATGGTCAATTAAGGCTCGAAATAGTAAAGTACGAATCTCCAGTCCTTAGCATACCAGTACTTTTTTCAACGCTTTCTTCTGAACAGACTTCATCAGAAACTAAAAAAGTATATGCTAAAACCCCTCCTTATATATTTCAATCCAATAAAACAATTATCCAATTAACTATCATTTTAAAACTTTAAAAACACAGTACTCTGAAATCATTTTGTAACATTCAGTTTTCTATATTTCAAAAAAACATTTTATGTTGATAGATTAATTTATACCGGGTGGTTTATCTGTCTGTAACTTAATCTGCCATTATGTCTCTTTTTGTTCAAGATAATTCTTAAAATCATCACCCCCTTTGATCTAATCTCCCAACTTCTAATATAAAAAATAAAAAAGTTTTTATGATTTCTGCACTCTAAAGAATGTTTAAATAATACATTTTTTGTGTCTTGGGTTCTGATACTATAAACGTGTTCCCTAACTCTTTCTATAAGAGTACGTGTTGTCATGCTGATGTAAAAAGCATTGCATCCACTGCATGTACTAATGTAAATCACCCCTCTGCTTTTACAAGACAAATGTCCTGGTACTTTAAAGGTTTCAGTAATGTGACTCAACATGATGTATGGACCTTCTGAGATGTATCTGCAAAAACTACAGTGCCCACATTTATGCATTCCCTGTGCTTTCACAGTTTCAATAGCTACCATATGGCTCTTACTGTTGTCTTTCTGCAATAAACATTTTATATTACAAGAATTATGATGGACAATGTTCGGTTTATCACCTAATACTTCAATTAAATCCCCATTTCCTTCCAAAATTTTCCAATTACGTTGAATAATGTTTCTAATCACACCACTATCACATGTCATGTCTAAAGTACATACTATAGCTAACTTCCCAGGAGTACAATGTTTTCTGTTTTTGTTTGAGTGTTATAAGAAAAAAGTACCCTTAGAGTAGGAGGATATAATTCAGATCTTTTTGACAAAATTTCTTTACTCAGATTATCCAAATACTTTCTATCATATCCGCTATTGTCAGATAAGTTAGTTATTAACTCAAATTCCCTTCTAACACCTTCTTCACTAGTAGTCGTACGACTTGCTCAAATAAATTGTCCCTTAAGTATATTCTTCTTAATGTGTAGTGGATGATTACTCTTGAAATGTAAATATCCATTGGTGAAAGTCTCCTTTCTGTGTCGCTTTTGAATTTTCCAGATACACTATCCCATGTTAATTTAACATCAAAGAAATTGATTATGTGACCAACATCCCCCTTTGTCAATTTGATGAACGATGTTTGTTCATTTAATTTGGAGATTAACAAATCTACCTCTTCTTCAGTTCCCTCTAAAATAAAAAATAGATCATCCACAAATCTCCTGTAGTAGTATATGAAAAATTCCTGTTGTAAATCTCGTAGTGCCATGCTTTCCCACAATGCCATAACTATGTTGGCATATGATGGAGCTGCCGATGACCCCATGGCTACCCCTCTTTTTTGTTTATAATATTCCCCCATTAAATATGAAAAAGTTATTATTTAGCAATTCATCTATCATGCGACACAAAAAATTAACTTTTTGATTATTTAAAAGTTTGTTCACTGACAAGTTCTAACGGCTTCAACCCCTTCTTCATGGGGAATACAAATATATAAAGAAACTACATCTAATGTAGTCATAATACAATTTCTACTACCAGCCTCAAAAGTATGGGAAAATTCCCTAATGTTATCTAGGAAATCCCACGAATCCTTTAAATATGTTGGTAACTCTTGTACTATATGGTTTAAGAATGAGTCTACCACCAAAGCCATCCCCTCTGTAATAGGGTATGGTGCAGACACAACAGGTCTAAAAGGAGGTTTTATTTTGTTCTTATGAATTTTGGGGATACCAAAAAGCACCCCCACTTTTGCTTTTTCAACTTGAACAAAAATTATACGTATCAAAATCCATCTCTTCATTCATTAATGCTTCATAAAAGAAAGTCTGAATACACTTACAGCTCTTAAAAATGTCTCCTAATGACACTTTTAAATATTCATTTTCATTTCCCAACAGTTCATACATACCAGTTTTATATTGTACATGTGTCATAATAACAGTATTTCCCCCCTTGTCACTTTTCATAAACCTGAAATCATTGTTACTTTTTAATTCATTCAATGCTGTTCTTTCTTTTTAGTTAAATTGTCATACCACTTTTTGTTGTAACCAAATGCTTCTTTTAAATCTTTTAAACAAATCTCCTCAAAAACATTTATTGTATGATGTAACCTCGGAGTGAAATAAGTGGGTTTTATGAACTTATTTTCACATTTCTTTACATGTCTCAATAAATACTCTAAATTGATTTTACAAGTAAATTTCTTAATATCAAGAACAGTCCTTGAAAATTCCGCTTTCCTGGTAGGCACAAAACTTTAAGACCATACCTTAAAACATTCTGTTGTTCGTCAGTTAAAATAGTGTCACTTAATTTAATAATGTTAAAGTCCTGACAATAATGACTTACTGTTCGTCTGTTGATGAAGCCAAGGTTAGTTGTTCCCTCATTCTTAGCGACCTCGTCTTTACAGTTCTGCTGTTTAAAAAAAAACTTTGGTCTAGTAGCAGTTCCATTTTTTATCAAATTCGTATTAGAAACTTTAGAAATGTCACTTTCCAGTCCTGCTGATCTTTCCGCTTCTCCTTCTTTCACTTCTGAATCACCACCTCTCTGTAAGGACACATTATTTGTAACTTCCGCTGGAAAAAATTTTGTCAAGACAGGCTTGCTGTTTGATTGGTGGAATGACCCGTCCTCACTAGTCCAAATTGTTTGGAAAGTAGACTTAGAATTATTCCCTTGTTGTACTGATGTTTTTTTTATTGTTGTTACTATTAGAGTCAGAAAAATCAAAGGCTGTGTTATTTTCATAAGCTGTCACATCCCTTAACAGCTTATTATGTTTACGGGTAATCACCTCGTTCTCATGTTTTTCCACTTCTTTCTGCATTTGTTCGTACATAACTTCACATTCAAATTTTGTAGATAAAGCAGACACTTCCTTTTTTTAATACCAGAATATCTTCTTTTACTGAATCCATTTTCCTTTGATTATTTTCTATCAACAACTGAAGCAATGCAGCATCATTAAAAAAATGTATGTGAGAGTGTTCAATCTCGCCTTTGTTCTTACACATGGGTTCGGAGCCGATCCTCGGCTCCGTGCCGACTGCAAGCTCTGCATCGAGAAGAAGCTCGAGGACATCTAATACCCACAATCCCCCTCTGCCTTTACCTCAGATCTAGTTTGCCGCTGCTGCATGAGACTAGCTCGAGGCTGTTCAGATAAGATTTTTATCTATTCTGTTTAATTTTCAGAGTATTTTATCTAGTTACTTAAAGTATAAGAGTAGGTGTGTGAGTCTTTAGGAATTCTCGATATTTAGAATAGTTAACTTTGTTAACTTTCGAGTTAGAGTTTTTCGGGGCCTACCCCTTCTTGGACTTGTGACTAGATACTTGTTAGTCTTGCCTTTAGGCAGTTCAAGGATTTGACAATTTTGACTAAAAGCTTGTTTTAGTTAGTATCAAGCAGACACTTATTCCGGATTTGACACTTTTACTGGATTGGACTTTTTCTGGACTGGACTGACTTTTCTTTTTCAATATGTCTGAAAAGATGAAGTCTGGCTTTAAGCGTTGTCAGTGAGGCCAAAAATGTCGGTCACAGACAACCACAGTTCCTGTGTCTACTGTCTTGGCCCTCTCCACTTACAAGAGGACTGCTCTATTTGTCACTCTTTTAGTGGGAGGGTCATGACAGATAGGCGCAGGAAACTGATGGATAGAGGATTGCTGAAACCCTCTTTCCAGGAGGCTCTGGATGCTTCAGACCAGGCATCCAAGTCTTCAAGGGCGGGCGCCGAGCCAAAGTCATCGGCTCCGAGCTCTTGAGTCTAGTTAGATCACCGGTTCCACAGACTTGTGTTCAACTGTTGGCAGTTCGAGCCTCGAGTCTTGGAACCGTGCTCCACCGACTCTGCTGAGGTCGGCGTCTTCGATCCCTTCGACTCGTTCTTCTAGAGCCCTTTCCGACACCGGCGTGGACCGTGTGGTGCAGAAACTTATGGAGCATACGGCCCTGTCCAAGCTTATTTCGGTCTCCTCTCAGTTGATGTCGAGACTTGAAGGCCTGCCACTATCTCCATCTGTTCCTCCTCCGAGACCTGTTCAGTCTTGGAAGAAGCTGACCTGATTATTGTGGAGCCCTCGGTGCCAGAACCGTCTTTTCTCGGTCGGCACCGTTTCTGACTCCATCTGATCCGCACCGGAGTCTCGGGCCGAAGATCTGTCCTTGGTTCGAGTCGGACCGATGTTTCGTTCCGACTCTCCTCGGCTCCTGTTTGGGATTCTTCCCATTTCTTCGAACCGGAGATACCTCGACGGGACCCGGGGCCTTCGACCTCATGAGGAAGGTGTTGTCTACTCAGACAACCACATCAGCAGGTACAGCTTCTCCTCCCGCAAGGACCGCTATCCTCCTCTGCACCCACGGCCACGTGGGCACCAGTGTCTCAGCCACCCCTGGAGGGTGCCCCTCTTCCTCGGAGGCTTCTTCGGATGCTCCCAAGTTCCTAGGAAAAGACTGTGCAAGAGGAGACACTTGGATTCTCCACAAGAATCCTTGACATCTGATACTGACTTAGATGAGTCAGAAGGGTCCCCTACGTCACCTTCAGAGGATGTCTCTTTGCTGACATCTTGGAGATCCTTAAACAGAGAGGTGACTGGCAAGCCCTCCCCTTCTGAGGATCAGGCAGTGTTGCTGAAGGCATTTGGTGCCCGTCCTTCCTCCTCCTGGGTCACTCCGCCCTTTGATGAGTTAATGGAATTGATTGCTTTCGAAGGCGGGAGACTCCTGACATGGTGGAACCTGTCCCTAGGAAGCCAAATAAGTACATCACGGCACCACAGGACAAAGCTTACCTTACCAAAGGAGTTCCGTAGTGGTGGTGGCAGCGCCACGAAAAAGGAGATGTCGGAGTCTTCCTCATCTGTCCATCCGCCTAACAAAGATTCTAGGACCATGGACAGATACGGGAAGCGCATTTTCAGTTCAGCGGCTTTCGTTCCCTGAACTATTTGACCCATTTTACACGTTTACAGAGGGATCTAGTCAAAGAGTTGGGAGATACCCTCCAGGGTGCTACAGATGCCGCTGTCTCAGAGAAAGTTACAGCGCATCTCAACACCCTTACGTCCATTGTGAACTCGTCCATGAGGCTGATATCCTATGCAGCGAGGATCGAGTAGGGCAGCGGCTTCAGCGATTGCTCTTCGTAGGCAATCCTGGATGCGCTTATGTTGGATTTCGAAGCCTTCAAGTCTTCCTTTACTAACGCCCCATTTGATGGAACCACACTCTTTGGCCCTAAAGTAAAGGAGACCCTTACCCGGTGTGAACAGGAGGGAAAGACTCTGTCTGCTGTCGGAGTCCGTTTTTCCACCCTTCCAGACCGTACCCCAAAGGTCGTGGTGGGAAAATGTGGTTTCAAAACCCCAAGGGTCTTTCCAAACACAGGGTGATGCCCCTCTAGAGGCAGGGGAGGGGCAGAGGTGGAAGACGCCGCCCTGGCGGCAGAGGGGTCCAAAACCAAGGTGACAAGGATAACCTCCCTGGCAGACCTTTTCAGCACTCCTGAGAGTAGGCCCGACTGTCCTGCTATGGAGGCAGTTAGCTTTATACCCTCAGGCCTGGCAAAACCTTTCTTCAGACAATTGGGTAAAAGCATTGTTACCAGAGGTTACAAAATCCCTTTCTATCCACCCCATTCCAAAGAAAACTCCCAGATGTACCACCCCATCTGACCCTGCAGCTACAGAAATTTCAAAGCTGCTAGAAAAAAGAGTCATCCAACCAGTCCCAGCGGACCAAATAGGATTCGGAACTTACTCAAGGTTCTTTTTAGTTCCAAAGAAAACAGGGGACTGGAGGCCAATTCTGGACCTAAGTCATCTCAACACCTTTGTCAAGGAGGAAAAGTTCGAATGGTCACGCTTCAATCGAACCTTCCATTCTTACGGAAGGGCGACTGGATGTGCTCAATAGATCTGAAGGACGATACTACCACATCAAAATGGCCAGAGAGATCACTTCGGCTGGGAGCCAGTCACTATCAGTTTCGAGCCCTGCCCTTTGGTCTGACCACAGCCCCAGGGTCTTCACCAAATGCATGGCAGTGGTAGCGTCTCATCTGAGGCCTAGGATTCCAGGTGTTTCCGTATCTGGACGACTGGCTCCTGTCTGCCACCACCAGGCGTCAACTGATACATGCCAGGGATTACTCCCTACAACTTTGTTCACACCTTGGCATTTCAGTAAATTTGAAATCCTTGCTACAGCCATCACAGCATATCTTATTCATAGGAGCGGAATTAGATACGTCAGTTAGTTCTAAAACTTCCGACAGAAAGAATAGTAGCACTTCAATTCAACATTTCCCTTCTGCTATCGTCCAGAAAATCCCCAGCAAAATTGTTCTGAAAGTTCTGGGTCTCATGGCAGCTTCTCTCATAGCAATACCATTGGGAAGACTGCACATGAGAGTGCTACAATGGCTTCTATTTGCACAATGGTCATTCCAACAACTTCCACTGACTCACGAAATATTGATAACGAAAACATGCAAATCACACCTAAGGTGGTGGTTACAGACTTGCAACCTATCCGAAGACCATTTGTGCTACCCACACCGTCAGCAACGATAACCACGGACGCTTCCCTGATAGGGTGGGGGGGCATCTTTCAGGGACAGACAGTCCAAGGCGAATGGACCAATCTGGAGTACAATCTGCACATCAATGTTCTGGAGTTGAGGGCAGTGTTCTTGGCGTTGCAACACTTTGCTCCCCTTCTTCCTCCAGGGACCATTGCAGTTCAGACAGACAACATGTCAGTAGTCTGGTACATAAACAAGCAAGGGGAACCAGGTCTTACCAACTATGCAGAGAGGCCATGAGAATTTGGCAATGGGCAGAGTCCACGGTCGCTTTCTGATCGCAACGCACATCCCGGGTCATCCAACGTCATAGCCGACAGGCTGAGCAGGGCAATACTATTGCCTCATGAGTGGTCCCTCAAACAGTCAGTTGCGGAAAGGATTTTTCGCAAATGGGGCCAGCCTACCTGCGATCTGTTTGCGTCTCCAATGAACGCCAAATGCAGGAGCTACTTTGCCCTATTACCTCCTCCAGGGAAGTCCCCAGGGGGTCTCCTATATGCTTTTCCTCCATTTCCCCTGATTGCAAAGTTTCTACAGAAAGCAAACAACCTTCAGAGGACTATAATTCTCATTGCTCCGTTCTGGCCTCGTCAAATTTGGTTTCCCTTTCTATTGCATCATGGGGACCTTGGATGCTGGACCCAGAGCCAGATCTACTGACTCATTCGTCAGGAGTTCCTCACCCATCTCTGGAATCTCTCCATCTAGCAGCTTGGCTGCTCCACTTCCTTTAGCCAGGTCAATTCCCCTTACATGCGGTTCAGGATATTTTGGTAGCTTCTCATAAAGTTTCCACTACAAAGACTTACACCAGTAAATGGAAGCGTTTTGTCTTCTGGTAGTCACATCACTTGGACCCTGTTACAGCTCCGTTAAACAAGGTTTTAGAATTCTTGACTGAATTATTTCATGAAGGAGCTTCGCTACTTTAAGAGTACAGTTAGCTGCCATTTCTAACTATCATATAGAAGAATGTGGTGCGCCTATTATGGCTCATAGACTTTGTAAAGCCTTTTTAAAAGGTTCCTTTCACATCAGACCACCAGTCAGACGTCACCGTGGAATTTAAATTTGTTGCTTTCTAAATTAATGTTGCCACCCTTTGAACCAGCTTCAAGTTGCGTTGAAATTTTTATCATGGAAAACATTATTTCTAGTGGCCATTACATCTGCTAGACGAGTGTCTGAGCTTCAGGCCCTTTCGGTCAAACATCCTTATTTAATATTTCATTTTGACAGAGTATCCCTACGCACTAATCCATCCTTTCTTCCCAAAGTTTGTTCCTCTAGTAATATCAATCAGTCCATTGAATTACCCACCTTCTTTAAAAAACACTCTAATAAATTGGAGTATATGTTGCACAAACTAGACGTCCATAGACAACTCAGATTTTATTTGGATAGAACAAAAGATCACAGGAAATCTGATCAACTATTTGTAGCTTTTGCTGACAGCAGAAAGGGTCTTGCAGTTACAAAACGAACTCTTTCTAAATGGCTAACTGACTGTATCACATATGTTTATGAAGCCTCTGACCAAACTTTATCTGCAAAACCCAGAGGACATTCTACCAGGTCAGTGTCTACATCTTTGGCTCACCTTTAGACACAATTTGTGCGGCTGCTACTTGGGCTAAACCACATACATTTATCTCTCATTACAAAGTGGACAGGGTTTCTAGGGATAGGGCAACCTTTGGTTCCACTGTGCTCAAGAACGTTCTCCCTTGAGTTCCTCAGGATCATGGAGCTAGGGTCGCTACCCATGTGTAAGAACAAAGCGAGATTGAACACTCTCACATAAAGAAGTTATGTCCTTACCATAACGTTCCATGTGGAGTGTTCATTACACTCCCACCCTTCCCACCCTTAGGAAGAACGTTCGATTTGGTGCCTGGTCTGGAGTATTCTCCTTCTGCTGTTGCAGTAGTACTGTTACTATCATACTCAGGGTATGTTTGTATATATGTATATTATGTATATAGTGGCATGTGTGCGTGCGTATGTCTGGTTTGCTTGCAAACTAGATCTGAGGTAAAGGCAGAGGGGGATTGTGGGTATTAGATGTCCTCGAGCTTCTTCTCGATGCAGAGCTTGCAGTCGGCCGAGGATCGGCTCCGAACCCATGTGTAATAACCAAGGCGAGATGAACACTCCACATGGAACGTTATGGTAAGGACATAACTTCTTTTTTCAGCTCATCAAAGAATGGATCATTTACTGTAATACTGTTGGGACATTTGAAAAATGTCAGTCCCTTTGGTACTATCATCAGCTCTATACATCTCTCAAAATATCTGCATTCTAAGTCAAGAGATCTTTATTTTTTTTAGCAACCTGCATAATTTCTCACACTTGACATATTCTTCAGTCCTAACTCTCGTGACTCTCTAATCGGCTCCACCAAAAGGATCAAATTTGTTACTAAGTACAGAAGAAATGTCATTATAGTGAAATTGACTCTGAGAATTCTCACAACTTCTTTCGTTCACTGGAGACACTGTTCAAGTAGACATATCAATTACTGTGGCCCTCTCTTCATCTGAACTACTAGGTGCGTCACCTTCCCAAAGCTTTGTAGTCACCAGCACCTTCAAAGTCTTTTGAATGTCAGTCAGAGAGGCCAGTAAAACACATAATAACCCAGTATCACTCATAGATGGTGTGGGATGCACAGATAAATCCAGCAGTGGATCCATAACCTCGGCCATCGGGTTCAAGTCTTCAGTACACCAAATAATCCAAAAACGTGTAACCAGTATAAGCACAACTAAACTAAAAAAAATACAGGCTCCCCAATGGTCAGTAAGGGCGCAGAATAGTAAAAAATGAATCTCCAGTCTTTAGCGTACCAATACGTTATTCAACGCTTTCATCTGAACAGACTTCATCAGAAATGAAAACAGTTAATATGCTAAAACCACGCCTTATATATTTCAGTACAATAAAACAATTATCCAATTAACTATAATTTTAAAACTTTAAAAACACAGTACTCTGAAATTATTTTGTAACCTTCAGTTTTCTATATTTCAAAAAACATTTTATGTTGATAGCTTCATTTATACTGGGTGGTTTATCTACCTGTAATTTAATCTGCCATAATGTCTCTTTTTGTTCAAGTTAATTCTTAAAATCACCACCCCTTTGATCTAATCTCCCAACTTCTAATATAGAAAATAAAAACTTTTTATGATTTCTACACTCTAAAGAATGTTTAAATAATGCATTTTTGTGTCTTCGGTTCTGATATTGTTCCCTTATTCTTTCCATAAGGGTACGTGTTGTCATGCCGATGTAAAAAGCATTACTTCTACTGCATGTACTAATGATGCATTATTTAAACATTCTTTAGAGTGTAGAAATCATAAAACGTTAACAGGAGTTGTTAACTGAATGGGCACATTGTGTGTATGCTCCAAACTTGGCCATGAGAAAGCAGCCTAGATTTTAATAGTAAAGATGCAATCCTACTAGCAGAAGGAATTGATTTTGACAAAACTGTGGCAGAAAGACAAAGTACAAAAATTGGGAGACAGTAGAGTGTTTGTGGAAAATAAGTACTCACTATACTCTAGGCAGAAGAGGAGTAAATTTATTCCCCTAATCATGGAATGTCATGAAGTAGGAGTGGGATTCAAACTGCTGTACCCAGCTATCTTCAGAATATTCTTTCATGGAAGGACAAAATAATTTTTAGATGCAGAACATGCTAAGGAGGAAATACAAAAGTTTGTCCAACAAAAAGTGAGCTGTGAACAGAAGGAGATTCTTCTTATTTTTGTGCTGGTAATAAAGACCACAAAGAGGTTGTGCCAGTGAAACTTTTTTCCAATATTTCAATGGAAATGCTTGAGAGACAGAGAAAAGTGCAGGAGTTGACTATAAGAATTGAAAGAACATTGGAAATGAAGCAGAGACTGAATTTGGGAGATAGAGATCCATCCATCCTCAACCCCTTTTTCCATTTTTGCACATGGGGTCGGAGTGTCACTTCAGCAGGGACAATCATCTCAAGTCTAGGTTTACACCACCGGGTGACCAGCCCTGCATCGGTAGTTCATTCATATACCATAATCGCATACACACACTAACCTACAGCTAATTTACAGTGTCTAATCCACATCTTTGGAATGTGGGAGGAAACCGGAGCACCCAGACGAAACCCACGTGACCACAGGGAGGATATGAAGACTCCACACAGAAGGGACCCCTGCTGAGAATCGAACCAGAGAACCTCTTGCTGTGAGGCAGCAACGCTAACCCCTGCACCACCACAGCCATTCATTTGGGAGATGTAGATGAACAGGAATAAAACCAGCAACTTGGAAACTGAGAAGTACATGTGAGATTACAAAGCATTCATTATATTTGTGAAACAAGACAGAACAAGAAAACCTGAAATATTGGACTTTTTTGACCTTGTTAAACTTGTATGGGACTCTAAAGCATATGCCCTACTTCATGTCATTAATGTTTGGAAATACACTTAGGAGAGGGGAAGAGGAGAGAGAGAGTTAACTTTAAGTAAAACAAAATTTTGTTCTCAACAGTAATATTTTATAATGCTTGATATAATCTGCATGTTACAAAGTAAAGCTTTCTCAGTTATTTTCAAGTGTAATGGAGATACTAAAGTAAACAGATGTTCCTGTTTTTTTCCCCTTCTTTTCTCTTTCTCCTTGTTTATTTTTAAGAAAGGTGGGCACTGCAACATAAAAAAGAAGAAAAGTCTGATCAAAAGCTGATGATACACAAAAAATGATGTGCTTTTTTCTCATTCTTGGATAGGGGAATGACATTGATTAAGGCCCTTGACTTATTTATTTATTTATTTATTTCGCATTTGTTAACCTGGTTGGTCCAGCTGGGTAAGACTTTACCCTTTTTCAGTGGAGACCCAAGGGGAGAAGCCCCAAACAGACATCCAAATACATACAAATAGAGACAAATTAACAATATTAAAGAGCAAAACAATCTTATGGATACAGTGGATAAGAAGAACATAATGTACTCAATGGAATAGTACATAGCTATATATACAAAAAGTGTAGTAATAGGTTGTAACAGGAGAAACAACAATAATAAATCCAGCAGGTAAGCAGGAAGGAAGTTAAGGTTGTAGGTAATATAATGAAAAGAAACAAGGTATAATTAGATTAGTGGCTAGAAGAAGAAATGTGTAAGTGCAGGTGCTTCAGAATTGAGGGAAAGTAGAGTGAGAGTAAAAAGTAGAGAGGGATGACTGCACAAGGGATCGTAGGTCAGAAGAGGGAATGGTGCAAAAGAAGATAGTAGTAGAGGAGGGATGTAGTGAACTAGAGGGAGGGTACAGAAAGAAGAGCAGTTGGATAAAGTAAGTTATAGAAAGAGGAAAAAGGTCTTATAGATCAGACTTAGTGGTGAAGTGGATATGTGGAGAGGGAGGGGTTAAGTAGGATGATAACAAGTACATAAAGGGTTGTTATGGAGGTACACTATCAGGTCATGTTTGAAGTTAGGAAGGGAGGTATGACTTCTAATATGGAGTGGAAGATTGTTCCAGGTAAAGAAGATGGAGTGTTTATAGAGTATTTTACCTATGTTCTTGTTGGGTTTGTTGACTTGTAGTTTATCGGAGCTGCACAGGGATCGGGGAGGGGTGTACCAGGAGATCAGGTTGGACAGAGATGGACAGTCAGAGTTTGAATTAAGAATTCTGAAAGCTTGGATCAGCTGACATTTGGTCAGAAGGTGTGGGAATTCAAGCCAATGTAATTTTATGAGAGCGGAGCAGTGATGGGATTTATAGGGACTGCTGGTGACAAATCTAGCAATTTTGTTATAGGCTTGGTCTAGTTTTGCAGCAGGTTATTTTGTAGATTGGAAAATAGAGGTGAGCCATAGAGGAGGGCGGGGAGGAGATTGGATTGGGCTAGCAGTAGTTTTGAGTTGGGGTCAGGAATTTGCTGTTTCTGTATAGCATGCCCAGTTTTTGGTGTGTTTTCTTTATAGAATGAGGTATGTGGAGGTCTAGTTTGAGGTGGTCATCTATGATGACACCTAAGAGTTTAGTGTGTAAGTCTGGTGTTATGATGGTGCCATTTAGAGAGGATATGAGAAAGGTGGATTTGTGGTGGGGTAGAGTTTTAGGTAAGAATAGTAAGAGCTTAGTTTTAGAGGGTTTCAGGATAAGTTGATTATACCTTCCATGCAGCTCAGTGCCTTGGCATTTGTGAGCTCGACCTAGGTTTCTGCTTCGGAGGCAGCTTCCTTGGTGCAGGGTGGGACCACAGTTTTGAAGGAGCCTGTTTTGGTTCCGGGCTCCCATCCCTCTACATGGGGGGGGGGGCCTTTCTGATCATGGAGAATCCTTGTCCATTGTGGACTAGCTCGCAGTCCTTGCCACCCCTGTAGGGCCAAACAACATCTGTATCCCCTTGACCTGAGCTTCCACCAGCCTCATCCCTGTGATAAGGGTCACAAAAGCCTCAGGAGTGATCCACCTTGGTGGTTCCCCTTCAGATGCTTCCCCAGAACATCCCACCATGGAAGCATCTTCGAAGATAAAGTGCAAGAGAAAGCATTTAGACTCCCAGGAGAAGTCCTTCACTGAGGATACCGATTTTGATGAAGGGGAAGGTTCTTCCAGGTCACCCCTGATGATGTTTCCTTCAGGGACATCCAGGAAATCCTGAAACAGAGGGGTGGCTGAACTTCCCTCCAGCCTTCCTCTAAGGAATCGTTATACCTGGAGGGTTTTTGTGCCCAGCCCTCTACTCCTTTGATCTCTCTGCCTGCTGATGAGCTTATTAAACTGATCACTCAGTGGGCCTGGAAAATTCCTGACTCCATCGAGCCGATCCCCAAGAGGCCTGACCTGATCCTATTTATCCCTAAGGGTGTGCAACATTGGGCTAAGGGTATCTCTGTTGATGCTATGGTGATAACGGCAGCCACAAAAAAGGAACTTACAGAAGACTGTCCTACTATCCATCCTCCTAGCAAGGAGTCTAGAACTATGAATAGGTTTAGGAAGCGCATTTATGCTTCATCGAATTTCTCTCTCAGATCTTTGAACTATATGGTGCACTTTACCAGGTTGCAGAGAGATCTGATTAAAGAGCTGTCAGATACATTTACAGGAGCAGTAGCCGAAGGGGTCCGAGACAAGTTTACCTCTCAGCTCGCCACCCTTGAATTGATTTCTAACTGGTCCATGAGGCTAATTGCCCACGCAGCGAAGGGCCGACAAAAGCAGCGGGTTCAAACATAGCCATCAGGAGACACACCTGGATGCGCTTGTGTGACTTTGTGGAGCCATTTAAATCTTCATTCATCAGTGCTCTGTTTGACGGATCATTCCTATTTGGACCCAAGGTAAAAGACACACTGGCCAGATGTGAGAAAGATCAGAAGACTCTCTCTGCCGTAGGCATACACTTCTCCACTCCTCAATGGCCCTACTCTAGGAACCAGAGAAGTGGGAGGCTATAGTTCAAAAAGTCCCAAGGGCCTTTCCAGGACTGGCACGGCAAGGACTTCTCTTGGGGCAGAGGGGGAAGTAACAATGGAAGACACTATTCTAAAGGTAGAAGTGGCCCACCAGGGGTCCAGAGATTACTTCTCCTGCCAGTGCTCCTGAATGGAGGCCCAATTGCCTTACTCTGGAGGCAGTCAGGAGACAATTATCCCTGCACCAATCTGCCTGGCTACCAATTACATCGGACATATGGGTGCAGGGGATCATTCCCCTTTTGATAAATCCAAAAACACAAAAAAGACCCCAGACATTCTACCCAGTCACAGGAGAGCAACAGTCATAGAAATTCAAAAACTGCTCGAAAAGAGTCATCCAAGAAGTCCCACCAGACCAGAGAGGATCCAGGTTATACTCGAGATTCTTTTTAGTGCCCAAAAATACAACAGGGGACTGGAGACCCAGTTTGGATCTCAGCCAGTTAACAAGTCAGTTCAGCAAACCAAGTTCCAGATGGTCTCGGTACAGTCAGTTCTTCCTTTCTTTGGAAAAGATGACTGGATGTACTCTGTAGATCTTCAGGATGCGTATTACCATATAAAAATGAAGAAATGCTCCAGAATATTCCTGCACTTCTGCCTGGGAGCCAGTCACTTTCAGTTCAGAGCACTGCCCTTTGGTCTCACCACAGCCCCCAGGGTGTTTACTAAATGCAAGGCAGTGGTAGCAGCTCATCTCAGACTGCTGGGATTTTGAGTTTTTCCTTATCTCAGCAACTGGCTCCTTACTGCTACCACTAGGCATCAACTCATAAGGGCAAGGGATTATATACCCTACATATTTGCACTTCATTACAGTAAATTACAAAAAGTCAAATCTGCAACCTATACAACAGCTGGGATTTATCAGAGCTCGGTTAAACACTGTTAGGGGAATTGCTTCACTCCCAGTAGAAAGGCTGCAGAAGATTAGATCACAAGTAAACCATATTATTCAGAACAGAAGTGTTCCAGCCAGATTCATCTTACAGGCGCTAGGCTCGATGGCAGCCTCTATTGTGTTAGTTCCTTTGGCCAGATATCACATACAGATTCTCCTATGGCTTCTGGCCTCCCAATGGTCATTATCAAATCAGCCGATTTCGCGTCACATCTTGATCTTGAGTCACTGCAAACATGACCTACCTTGGTGGCTCCATTCCATTGACATCCTTTCAGGCTATCCTTTCCTCCTTCCACAGCTCCAAGCCATAGTGACCACGGATGCTTCCCAGATAGGGTGTGCGGGCATTATCTGGGAAGGACAGTCCAAGGCACTTGGTCCCAGCTGGAGGTCAGTTTGCACATCAATGTTCTAGAGATGAGAGCGATGCTGTTAGCGTAGCAAGCATTTCAAGATGCAGTTCCCTTGGGAACAGTGGCAATTCAGATGGACAACATGTCGGTAGTCTGGTAAATCAATAAACAAGGAGGAACCAGATCTTATCCACTTTTTCAAGAAGCCCTCAAGAGTTTGGCAATGGGCAATTTCTTCCGACCTCTTTCTCATGGCAATGCATATTCTGGGGAGCTCCAAAATGATAATGGACAAGTTGAACAGAACTGTTCTGATGCCTCACGAGTGGTCTCTCAATCTTGTAGTGACAGAAAAGATTTTCCGCCACTAGGGCCAACCTTGTTGTGATCTGTTTGCGTCCCCTCTGAACAACAAGTGCAGCAGTTACTTTGCCCTGATTCCCCCCTCTGGGGGAGTCACCAGAGACACTCTTCTCCATGATTGCCTCCCCCTGGTCTCCTGTACACCTTTCCCCCTACTCCTCTGATATCTTAGTTTCCAAAGAAAACCAAGAGATCAAAGAACACAATAATCCTAATTGCCCCGTTCTGGCATTGACAGCTTTGGTTTCCCTTCATTTAGCCTCACCTAATTCAGAAACCTTGGATTCTGGACCCAGCTGCAGATCTATTATCTTATCCAGAAGAAATGGTTCATCTGAATCTCCAACATCTCAAGCCCACTGCATGGCTTCTCCAATTCCCATGATTGCCAGACATTCTTCCCGTACCTCACCGGTCCAACAAATCATTTTGGCCCATCACAAACCTTCTACTAGAAAGCCGTACCATAGTAAATGGAAAAAAATTGCTAGATGGACTCCTGACAATGATACTGGCCCTTATGTAGCTCCTGTGGATAAAGTTTTGGATTTTCCGGCCATTCTTTATCGATCTGGTTCTTCAGCCTCTACCATTTGAGTACATCTGGCTGCAATATCTAACTTCCATATTGGTTTGGATAGTTGTTCACTTATGTCACATAAACTTTGTAAGACCTTTTTGAAGGAACCCTAATGTTAAGGCCTCCATTTAGAGAACCCAGTGCTCTCTGGGATTTACCCTTGGTCCTACAATCTCTCAGTTATAGGTTCATAGGTTGGTACTGGGCTATCTGCACGAAGGCATATATTAGCCCAGCCATGTTGTGCGGTATTCACCTCCCCTTTAGTAGTTCCCTAGACCCTTGTACTAGCAGCTAGTACCCTTGGCCCCTATCTAGTAGTGCTGTTGGTGTGATCCCTGGTGTGAACTTTCTGTTACTTTATTCCCCTTTGAACCTTCAGCTACATGTGACTTAAAATTTCTGACACAGAAAATGTTTTTATTAGCTATTACTTTGACCAGAAGAGTATCAGAAATTCAAGCTTTGTCCTGCAAGCCCCCCTATTTAACATTTCACAAGGACAGGGTTTCCCTCAGGACTAATCCTTCCTTTTTCCCAAAGGTTGTTTTGGAATCTAATACCAATCAAATCTTGCACCTACCAGTTTCTTTCTCCAGTTTCTCCAATAAAGATGAGTACTGTCTACACTTATTAGACATTCACAAGCAGTTACAATTTTACCTTCACAGAATAAAGGATATCAGAACATCCAACCAACTGTTTTGTTGCCTTTTCCTCACTTTCTGTAGGTAACCCAGTTTCTAAGGTTACCTTAGCTAAGTGGCTTAGGGATTGTATCACCTTTATTTATCATTGGAAGGGTCTGCAACCACCACATCCTGTGAAAACTCATTCAGCTAGAGCTGTAGCTTCTTCCACAGTTTTTCATGCTAGTGTTTCCATAGATAACATTTGTGCAGCAGCTACTTGGGCATTTCCTCATACTTTTATTACTCATTACAAACCAAACTGGACCAGGTCTCTAGGGGGAGTGCATCATTCGGTCTGATGGTGCTCAGGAATATCCTGTCACGAGACCTCCCAAGATTCAGGTAGCTAGGAACTCTGTCCCACAGTCAAGGATTACCATTAGATTGACATCTTCAAATAAAGAAGTTATGTCTTACCTTAATGTTCCATCTGTGTTTTCAGTCATCACTAATCCTTGACATTTCCCTGGTCCTTCACCCGGCCTAAGATTCTTAGTGGACCGAATGCTTCCTAAGACTGGCTTCATAACTGGGACACAGATCTGTTCTCTTATTGTTTATTATCTGTCTGTTACTGTTATAGGCAAACTCGATCTGAGGTAATTTAGAGAGGAGCATTATGGGTAGAGCCTAACTCGAGAGTTTTGGGAGGAATGAGCTCAAGTAAATGGCCAAGTAGGTTCAGAGGCTCAGCACTGAGCCCACAGTCAAGGATTAGTGAAGATTGACAGCACAGATGGAATGTTGTGGTAAGACACAACTTCTTTTTTTTGGTTAACCCAAGTCTATGAGTCTGGCTGTCAGTTTGGAATAATTCCTCCTAATTGGAGGGTAACACTTCAGTATTTGAAAATGTACATAGCTTTGTATGTTAGTATGAATTTAATAGGTTTTAGGGTATAGTGGGAGTGTATTTTTGAGGACTTTCAGTTAAAGAAAAGATGTGACATAGGCTCAAATGGATATGACAAAAAAAACAACTGCATAAATGACCAACCTGCAAAACATTAGTGTATGCATGTAACCCAAAATCTGGTAAAAGATATTTAACAAAAAAACTGTTACACATAAAAGGTGGGAATTGTGAAGACTGGTAGAGATGGGTGAAGGCTGCCAGCCTAGCCAGATAGAATTGTGCAGATAATTCTATCATTTGTAAATATGAATGTTAAACTTAAAATAATGTGGCAACATTGCCATCTGCTGTAAAGAAAGCTAAGTCAAGCATTTCTTGTTGGTCCTTTGAAATTAAAATGATTTCATCACTGCCTTTGATGTTTTACAATTCGGCTTCGGCCGGGCTAGATGAAGGCTTCCTGCCTATTGTTTTAAGGCTAAAGTTAATGACCAGAATTTACATGTGGAATGTCCTTTATTGCTCTAAGTGTAAAAGAATGTAAATGTAGTTTTTGTCAGCCTGGGAACTCCAGGAAAGTGTGAAATGATGTAATGTTTTATCAGAACTGCAGTTTTAATTTAAACAAAGAGAACAAGAAGGTATTAAGCATTTTTGTCTTGAACATCCAACTCAGCACGGCCTTATGCTCTCTTTATGTAAGTAGTATGTTAGAACTGTGTTTTCTCCTAGAAGTAGCTATGAATTAGAAAAATTAGACTGTGTTTTTCTGTTATGTCAGAACTGTATTACTGAATTATTTTAAGTATTTTTGTGTGATCTCTGAACTCTTGACTAGCACTGAATATGTAGTAGAAAGTATTGTCTTGTGGTTTTAATTATTTATTATTAAATATTTTAAAACCTTTTAACGGTGGCTGTTTTTTTGTAGAGGTAATTTAAGCTCTTTAGAGAATTAGTATGCCTTTGGTAAAACTGTACATAGCCACTCTAATAAGCCTTGACTGTAGTCATACTACCAAATGGATGATAATATTGCACAGTAATAATTGGACAGCCTTTAATGATCCTTTGAGTAGCTGATAAATATTAATGGGTGGTGGCAGCTGGTACTACCGTATAGTCTGGGAGAAAGGGGGCACAGCTGGAGAACTTGTGTAAGCCTTCCCCAGGAGTGTCTGTGTGGTTGCATAAACTCTTATCTCAAAGTGCATGTGTGTGTGTGTGTGTGTGTGTGTGTGTGTGTGTGTGTGTGTGTGTGTGTGTGTGTGTGTGTGTGTGTGTTTGTTTGTGTGTGTGTGTCAGCTACTTGGGCAGGGACACGAAGCACTGGTTGGACAGAGAGGGTGCTAGAGGTTTTAGCTTGCCCACTAGGCTGAGATCTGTACCCTGTAGCTGTGCCAGTGAGGAGTCTTATTGGGGACCTGGAGAGCAAGGGAGCGACCAACCCCAGACTGACTGTGATCTCTGTGTGCTCTTAAGGAAAATTTCACTTTACTGCGTGTATTTGTTATCCTTTCTTCATATATGAGATGCCCTCTTTGGTGTTAGTGGTGAGGATTGAGGCTCCTTGATTGCTGGGCCAGGGCACGGGCGTCACAGGAATAATACATTTTTAACATAATAATGCTTTCTATATTATGTTTAAATGAAGACGATCTCACAGATTTATACAAAAAAGAAAGAGTAGTGAACTATATTAAAAAATGTAGAGTGCAAATACCTGTGCTACAGTGGACTCATTTGGAAAGAACTTAACGTGTAAATTTGATAAAGAAAGGTTTTCAAGATGGTTATTCAGAATAGCAGGGAAAAGAGGAGTACTTGTATCAATTGCAAGAGAAGTTCCAATAGTGATACAAGAGGATGAAAAAGATAATGGTTGATTTGTAGTACTAAGAGGCTACTGGTAAGGGAGGAGGATTAGACTGGCATGTATTTATTGTCCACCTAAAACTGTTATAATGGAGCTTAAGAAAATTCTGGGAGAATTAATCAGCTTTCTGCAGGGAATATTACTTATAGGTGGGGACTGGAATTTTTTGCAGCAGTAAAGATGTATCTGAGGGATAATATATAATGTATAATGAGGGAAACATACTCACAAGTGAGGAGAGTGTGTTGAGCAGATGGAAAGAGTACTTTAAGGGGCTGATGAATGAAGAGAATGAGAGGGAGAGAAGGTTGGATGATGTGCGGATAGTGAATCATGAAGTGCAGTGGATTAGCAAGGAGGAAGTAAGGATAGCTATGAAGAGGATGAAGAATGGAAAGGCTGTTGGTCCAGATGACATACCTGTGGAAGCATGGAGGTGTTTAGGTGAAATGGCAGTGGAGTTTTTAACTAGATTGTTTAATGAAATCTTGGAAAGTGAGAGGATGCCTGCGGAATTGAGAATCCCGCTTTTGTGCGCTTTTTTACTTGTAATAGACTCAGCACAGCTCCTCGTGGTGTCTTGCAGAGTTCTACAAGCAGCAGAGAGTGAAAGAGTGACTTTCCTGGATTTATAAGTATTTTTTCTGGCTTTCGCTTAAAGTACTGCATCTCGACTGCATTTCGCTTAAAAAACAGCTCTGCATATTGTTTTTACTGTTTTTGTGTTGAATTTATACGGTTAGCACTTTAAAAAGTTATTTTTTGTTTAATTTAATTGTTAGGCTAACACACTAAAGTGCGCTAGCCGTTTTATAGCATTTACTGTTTGTTACTGTATCTTTTTCTCCCTTCTCTGTGAAAAAAAAAAAAAAAAAATATCCTTGTTTTCCGCTTTTCTGAACTAGAATAGTCCAGTCTTCAGATTTTGCTGATCTCTGGGCTTTGTCTTAGTTCCTGTGCTATCCATACCCTTATTTGGATAAGAGGAAGCTTCTTTGTTCACCAGTGGGAGTGGGGAGCACTGAGCAACCTATTTGTCCCTAGAGGATTGGTTCCAGCCCAGCAACTTGTAGTTTATTGGCCATTTTGGGTCAATTCCTGGCTCTTTTCAACCCCCTGCTATAAAGCCCGCTTTTGCGCGCTTTAGCACGAAGTTGCTCATAGAGCAGCATCGGGCAGCACCGGTTAATCAAGATTAAACTATTTGTGGCTCCGTAAAGTCTGCTATTCAATTTTTCCCTTAGAACTGTTCTACTTGTAATCTAAACAGCCTATACTCTATCTGAAAAGCTCAGCACTTGCTCCTAAAGCATTTTTATACAGGTAAAGCACTCTTAAACAAAAGAAAGTACTTCATTCACCTAAATTCCCTTGAGTACCCATTTCCCTATAGGTCCTTTCTGACTCAGTTACACAGCAATCTTTTTCACTATTTCTAGCATGTCGAAGGGTCAGTTGCTGGCGTCCTCTCCTGTTCAGCTGGTGAATCTGGGAATCTTGAGGCAATGTTACAATTGCCTCATGTACACAGACAACCCTCTCCTCCTCCCAACAAATACAAATATATGCGAGAGATGCAACTACATAGCCAAACTGGAGGCTGAGCTCTCTCAATTCAGTACTGGCAAGACCAGTCAGGAGGAGAAGGTAACCACGCACACCACAAACCCAGTCTCACATAGAACTATCACAACTGCAAACCAAACACATAAACACACAAAAACATACTCGGAGGCGCTGATTAAAAATCTACCAAAACAACAGAGGCCTCCAAAGCAGACACCCAAGCAACCGCCACCTCAAGACGTAGCACATGCAACACATAGTTCACAAAGTCAGTGTGCTAAACAGTCACAGCCCTTAAGGCCAAACAACATGCCAGACACACTTGTAATAGGTGACTCCATAGTCAGACACACTGACGTCCCGCTCACCAGACTGAACAAGGAAAAGGTCACAGTAAACTGCCTGTCAGGAGCTAGAATCCGCCACATAACACAAGCACTCAGGTCACTCCACAGCAAGTACAAATATGACTCAGTCATTGTACATGCTGGTGTGAACGACCTGAGACGTACCTCCCTGGACTACATGAAAAGAGACATAGGGGAGCTCTCTGATTATGTAGCCCAGGCCGGTCTGACCCTGACCCTGAGCAGCATCCTACCCTCACCAAGAATGATGCCACAGTACAAGGACAAAATGATCAGTTTTAACAACTGGCTTAATTACTGATGTCATTCTAAGGGGATCCAATGTCTGTCTGCTTGGGATGACATGCTTGACAAGCCACGCTGCTTCGCAAGGGACGGCTTGCACCTGTCACCCCTGGGCTTCTGGATATTGGCCAAGGCTCTTGCCACCCCCATAGTGCCTTTTTTAGGCAAGGCTCAAATGACAAACCTACCTCCCTAGAAAACACAAGTGGAAAAAAACTAAGGGTAATGCTGCTCAATGCCAGAAGTCTAAACCTCAAGATGCACGCCCTCGAAGCCCTCCTCAGTATGTAGAACATCGATGTCTGTGCAGTGACTGAAACCTGGTTCAAGGCTCCTGAGAGCACCCCAGCACTATCAGGTTTTACCTCATATCATGCTTTCCGCCCCAAAACTTGGACCGAACCACAAAAGGAGGGAGTATCCATATTCATCAAAGATACCCACACCTCCAGGTTAGTGGCAACGCACGAAGCATCGGAGACCATCCAGGTGCAACTAACCATAGGCAATACTGCCTTACAGTTTGTAGCATGCTACAGACCACCCTCTCAAACTCAGGAACCCCACACAGCCTTCCTGAAGACACTGGAGAGTATGAATGTCTCTCCAAATACCATCATATTGGGAGACTTCAACTACCCAAACATAGACTGGGAACATTACTCAAGCCCCAACACCCTAGCCCAAAGGTTCCTAGAATTCATAAACTCAAATGCAATGGAACAACTGGTCACCATTCCCACAAGAGGAGACAATATACTAGACCTGATCATCACAAATATGTGGGGACAAAATGCTCCACACCGGAAGTATATCCCTCTTTGGTAAGATCAGACCATAAATTAATCTCATTGGAAATCCACATCCCGCCCCCACCCCCTGCACAAAAGACCACAGTGAAGAACTTCTCAAAAGCCAACTTCACACTTCTTAAGACTGAAGTGGTATCCTTCAAGGCCCCTGGGCCAGTGGAAACCACAACCCTCATTGCTGAATCCTTTGCAGATGCCTTCTACGGGCACCTTCAAGAATGCATGGATCATGCAATCTCAAATAAAACCAAGACCCATTCCCCCAAAGGCAGGCGCCCGGTCTGGTGGACCCCAGCCATAAACAAACTCTACAACAGGAGGAGGAAGCTACTACATGACAGAGCAAAATCCCTAAAAGGGAAGGCATCTCTGATCAGTACTAGCAAAAAACTACGATCACTCATAAAATCATCCAAGGCCAACTTTGAGAGAAAAATCGCAAAAGACACAAAAGACAATCACAAGGCCTTCTTTAGCTATGTTAGAAACCTGGGTGGAAACTCCCAGATATGCTCAGAGTTAGTCCAAAATGACACAAAATACACTGAACCCACTGACATTGCCAACATTCTGGCAGACAGGTTCAGTGCAAATTTCTCCTCCCCCCCCCAAAAGGAGAAATAACTATCCCAGCAGAGTGTAGCCTCCCTAACATCTCAGATGCCCAGGTGAGAGCAGCCCTCTCTAAAGCTAAAAACACAGCATCAATGGGACCGGACGGTGTCCCGGGCTGTGTGCTACATGAACTCCAAGAGGAACTAAACCCACACATAAGGCTGCTGTTTAATCTTAGCCTTACTACAGGATACGTACCCAAAGAGTGGCGTACGGCAACAGTGGTCCCACTTCACAAAGGCGGTGCTTCTACGGACCCTGGAAATTGCCGCCCCGTAAGCTTGACAAGCCTGGTCTGCAAAGCTATGGAGAGGATCATTATGGAACTCATAACCAAAGACATTGGGGACCTACAGACATTGGATCCTACCCAATTTGGCTTTGTCAAAGGCAGATCCTGCCTTTTGAACTTGATCAACTTTTTTGAAACAGTCACTAAGGCCATTGATGAGGGTAAGGCAGTTCACACAGCCTACCTTGACCCTGCAAAAGCCTTTGACACAATACCCCACTCGGGCATCATAGACAAACTCACCAGCTTAAATGTAAACCCATATGTCACAAGATGGGTTGCAAACTGGCTCAAGGACAGAACCCACAGGGTCAGAGTTGCTGGAGCTATGTCGGACTCTAAGCCAGTCACAAGCGGTGTCCCACAGGGCTCAGTCCTGGGACCCCTCTTGTTCGGCATTTATTTTTCCGAGGTACAGGCAAACATAGGAGGATTGTGGCTGACAAAGTTCGCAGATGACTGCAAACTGGGCGCCATAATTGATACTCCAGCGGACACAAACATCCTTCAGAGAGGCCTCATAGAAACGGATAATTGGTGCCAGAGCCATGGCCTTAAGCTGAACGCCAAAAAATGTATAGTCATACCCTTTGGGAAAAACAAGGTACCCACAAATTACCACATAGGTGGTAATCCATTAAGTACGGAAGAGGTAATCAGGGACCTAGAGACCTAGGTTGACACTAACCTCCCATTTGACACTCACATTGCCAAAGTGGTTAGAAAGACCTTCTATATTGCCCACCTTATCATGAAGGGTTTCACATCTAGATCAAGAGAGGTCATTGTGCCCCTGTACTCTTCTCTTATCAGGCCAATGATTGAGTACAATGCCCCATTTGGGATGTATCTTACCCGACACCTGCAGCAGTTGGAAAGACCCCAAAAGTTCCTCACCAAGAAGATAAAGGGTCTTAAACATATGTCATATGCTGCCCTACTGAAAAAACTCCAGCTCTATTCAGTCGCATACCGCCTACTCAGAGGTGATCTGTGCTTGACGTACAAGGCCATGTCCAATCCGGAATTAATGGACATGCTCCACCTCAGTAAATCCAAATCCACCAGAGCCACGAGAGCAAGAGACTTAAACCTCAACACAGAAATAAATAGGACGTGCTGGAGGGACAGATTCATAACCCAAAGGCTCCCTACACTCTGGAACAGAATCCCGATCCATGTTAGGCAGAGCCCCTCACTAACTCTATTCAAGAGAAATCTTGACGAGTGGATGGGAGATCGTAGGATTACCCGGGGGGTCATCTCTGTGTCACTACTAGACAGAGGCACAGTAAACTAAACCCTAAAAGGGCGTAGTATTCTCATCCTAAGGGGTGGTGAAAGCCACACACACTCTGGCTAGGCTTATAAATGCCCTAGGGCAGATAGCCTAGTACGAACCTATGAACGTATTTTGGTACCGATTTTTAAGAATAAGGGTGATGTGCAGAGCTGTAGCAACTACAGAGGGGTTAAACTGATCAGTCATAGCATGAAGTTATGGGAAAGAGCCCTTTCTTTGCAATGGTGATGGACAGGTTGACAGATAAGAGTCCCCGTTGACTATGATGTTTGCAGATGACATTGTGATCTGTAGTGAGAGTAGGGAACATGTGGAGGAGACCCTGGAGATATGCTCTAGAAAAGAAGAGGAATGAAGGTCAGCAGGACTAAGACAGAATATATGTGTGTGTGAATGAGAGGGAGGATAGAGGAATGGTGAGGATGCAGGGAGTAGAGGTGGCGAAGGTGGATGAGTTTAAATACTTGGGATCAACAGTTCAGAGTAATGGTGAGTGTTGAAGAGAGGTGAAGAAGAGAGTGCAGGCAGGATGGAGTGGGTGGAGAAGCATGTCAGGAGTGATTTGTGACAGACGAGTACAAGTAAGAGTGAAAGGAAAGGTCTACAAGTGGGTACTGAGACCAGCTATGTTATATGAGTCGGAGACAGTGGCATTGACAAAAAGGCAGGAGTCAGAGCTGGACGTGGCAGAGTTAAAGATGTTAAGATTTGCACTGGGTGTGATGAGGGCAGACAGGATTAGGAATAAGTATATTAGAGGGTCAGCCCAAGTTGGAAGGTTTGGAGACAAAGCCAGAGAGGCAAGATTACATTGGTTTGGACAGGTGCTGAGGAGGGATGCAGAGCATATTGGAAAAACATGCTAAGGATTAAGCTGCCAGGTAACAGGAAAAGAGGAAGGCCTAAGATAAGGTTTATGGATGTGGTGAGAGAGGACATACAGATGGTTGGTGTGACAGAGCAAGATGCAGAGGATAGGAAGAAATGGAAACACATGATCCGCTGTGGTGACCCCTAACGGGAGGAGCTGAAAGAAGAAGAAGAAGAAGAAGATGTATCTGAGGGCCCAGAAGTGAAAATATAACAAAGGAGGATAGATTTATGAAGAAATTTGTGAAAATATTTGTTTATTTTATTTTTATCTTACATTTGTTAACATTAACACAATAATAGTGATATTATACAAAAGGAAAAACAGTGTCATCATAGCAGCATTTGAGGAACAGAAAAACGTTAAAAATGTTTTCGTCAGTAAAATTTACATATATACATTTTGTTAGTTGTGAAATATGACAGAAATCACAACAAAAAACATATATCAAGGGATACTATTTATCAGTACCATGCTTACAGAGGGTCTGAAGTAGTAGAGAAAGAAAAAGATGGAGAAAGCATATTTTAGGATTATGTAACACATGAACAAAGCCATGAGCTTATAAAATGAGACTTAAGGAAGTTTTTGAATTGTGTAGTATTTGATGCAGAGTTGGCTGAGGAGATAGAGAGGAGTGATTTGTTGGCAGAGCGGAGTGGATGATTTGGTGTATAGTGAGTCAGTAATTGCCTTAGTGCTGGAGTTTTGTCAGGATGTTTTAGGATGTTATATGCTATGACTAGTTGGTGAAAAGTTAATAATTGTGGGAGTTCAAGCCACTGAAGTTGCCTTAGAGGTATACAGTGATGGGTTCTAAAGGGGGAATTATTAGCAAACTTGGTGATTTTGTTGTAACAAGACTCACGTTTGTCAAGATCAGATTTTCTAACATGGGTCAGTATTGGTGCTGCATACATTAATGTGGAAAGAAGGTGAGTTTGGGCTAGGTTGACCCGAGCCTGATCTGACAAAGTTTTTATGTCTATATATTTGTGTACCTTTGTGATAGTTTGAGAGAAATGGATGTTAAAGTGGAGGTTATTGTCTATTTCAATGCCAAGGAGGTTGGTATGGGGAGAAGGTGAAATGACAGTACCATTTTTGCAGGAGATAGAGAAGGAGAGAGGAGGGGTTTTGATTTGTTAGGGGTAAATAGGAGTAATTTAGTTTTGTTGGGATTTAAGATAAGTTGGATATTTATGATCCAACTTTCCACTGAGGAAAAGGATTCTTGGGTGAGCCGCTGTAGAGTGGTAAGAGATGGGGCTGAGCAGATTAGGGTCGAATCATCTGCATACTGTATGAGTGAGGCATGCAGGGTAGAGGTATGCAGATTATTGGTGTAGATAGAAAACAGAAGTGGACCCAATATAGAACCTTGAGGTACACCAATGGTGGTTGGGAGTAAAGGTGATAAAACACCCTGCCACTGGACAGATTGTTGTCTGTCTAACAGATAGTTTTTAAACCAGGCAATAGCATCAGGGGCAAAGGATAAAGAGGTTAGTGTATATATTAGTATGGAGTGAGAAATCATGTCAAATGCTTTAGAGAGGCCCAAGAATATAGCAGATACAAAATTGTTATTATTTCTGTGTTGGTTAACCAGATTTGTAAAAGAGAGAAGAGCGGTAGTTGTGCTGTGGTGTGGGCGGAAGCCATGTTGTGTAGAGGAGAGGAGATTGTTTGTATTTAGGAAATGCATGACCTGAGAGTGAATGCATTTCTCAAGTATCTTTGATAAAGGAGACAGAATGGCAATGGGGCGGTAGTTTGAGAAATCATAGGAATTGCCAACTTTATGAAAGGGAATAATGTAGGAGATTTTCCACAGTTGAGGGATATATGATTCCTGTATGGAGCGGTTAATAATGATTGAGAAATGGTAGGATAAGGAATTAGCAGCCATTTTTAGGAAATTAACTGGTATTCCATCTGCTGCAAGAGTAGTGGGTTTTAGTTTTAAGAGGTATTTTTTATTGTAGAGGTTGGGACAGGTGAAAGTGTAAAGGGAGGTGTGTTGTTTTTCATGGAGGCATGGAAAATGTGAATTCAGTAGTAGTAGTAGTAGATTGGAGTGTATTTACATATGCTTCCCCAAGATGTAAAAATTGGGCTATGCTAGACAGATCTTGTATTTCACAGGAGTGTGCTCATTTAATTGAAAGTTTTGATACATGTCAGATTACGCACCAATAATAACTAAAACAAAAACACAGGATAATGAAATAAAAATGAGACAATGTTGCTTTCCCACTTAGCAGTTGAAAAGAGAGGAATTTAAGGAGTGGGTAGTGGAAATTATTTTGGAGGTACTAGAGAAGACAGAAATTTCTTCTGACAGTATAGCTAGGAAGTGGGATAAAGTGGGATAAAATTAAAGTTGAGTTTAAAAACAGGGTGGAAATAAAAGAAAGGAAGATATGGTTAAGAAGTTACAATAATTATTTAGAGGGACTGACAAAGGTTAGAGTATTGCATAATGGGGGAATCTCACACAACAAGAGGAAGAGCAGTTGCAGAATACTAAATAGAAAATAAGGTATTACCTCGATAATATGCATGAGTTTGGAAAGGTCGCTGTTAAGCAACTGTTTTTTGATAATAAGTCCAGAGCACAAAAACTTTTAGCACAGTGACTCAGGCAACAGAAAGTAGAAAGGTTTGTTGTCAGGCTTAGGGAGCCTATAACAAGGAAGTTAACAAGGGAACTATTTTTGAAATTTTATGAAATTCTGTACAAAGCAGAGAATTATGGAAATCAAGAAAAGGTACAAATGGAAATCTTTATGTAAGAATTAAATATGCCAAGTTTAGAGGTGGATGAGGCTCAATGACTAGCAGGTAAGATAGGAGGAAATGAGATAAAAATCATGATGTGTAACCAATCCACAGGAAGGTCCCCCAGGAATAGTAGGTATTCCTGTGGAAGTTTGGAAGCCAGGATGGGAAAAAAATAATACAGATTTGGAAGGTTTTCTTTAACAGTATTTTAAGAGGAAGAGAAGTACCAATATATTGGAAGAAAGTGGCA
Organism: Protopterus annectens; assembly: GCF_019279795.1. NCBI lineage: Eukaryota > Metazoa > Chordata > Ceratodontiformes > Protopteridae > Protopterus > Protopterus annectens. Next base: position 1,008,066,813 of record NC_056732.1, read on the forward strand.
GTGGCTGTAATACCTAAAGAGAGTAATGACCCATCAGATCAAGTTTCATACAGCCCCATTTCAATCCTTAACTATGGTTATAAAGTGTTTATGTTTGTAATGGCTAAAAAAAAGGCAAATGTGATGCCAAAATTGATAGATATGGATCATTGTGGTTTTGTGGAGGGATAGATATGGATCATTGTGTTTTTGTGGAGGGGCAGCAAACATTTGACAACATTAACAGAACATTGATGATCTAGAGGGAAGCAAAATGTAAGAAAATACCACTGTTGTTGGTGGGTCTTGATGCAGAGAAAGCGTTTGATAGAGTTAGCTGGGAGTTTATGGGCAGGGAAAATGGAAGTATTTGCATTCCCTGATAAAATTATAAGGTTGTTTAGGAGGCTATATGAGGGATTGAAGTAGAAAATTGAAGTGGGTGGGGTCCTCTCTAATAATTTCCATTTGAGCAGAGGAACCAGGCAAGGGTGCACTTTTTCCCTTTTGTTATTTGCATTATATTTAGAACCATTGACAAAGAAAATAAGGGACTCAGAAATTTACGGATATAATTGGTATAGTAGCCAAGAGAAGGTGCCTCTATTTGCAGATGATATTAATTCATACATGATAAAACCAGAAAAGGACATTTCATTGTTGTGGAAAATTTTGAGGCAGTTTCATATCTTTTTGGGATAAAACAATAAATTAAGCTAAAACAAAGGTAATAGCTGTAAATTATGTACCCACACACACATTTGTTCAGCTATATCCATATTTATGGGGATATGTTAAAATGAAGTACTTAGGAGTATGGATTTAAAAGGATTCTTGGTATGTGGGAAGAGACTAAACAAAAGATAATACAAAAACTGCGAAATTGTAAGCTCTGTTAATAATGATATAGATAGCAAGATACATGCAGTTAAAATGTTTTAGTCCTTTTAGTTTTATACAGAGGTCAGGCATATTTTTATCAACCAGAGAAGTTGTGGGTAGCAATTAATAAAGAGCTGAAGGATTTTATCTGGGAGAGGAAGACTGCAAGAGTCAAGTGGGATAAGATGATTCTTCTAATAAAACAAGGCAGTTTGAGATTTCCTGATTTGAAGGGTTTTTAGAGCCACACAGTTAAGGCTCATATACATAGCACAAGCAGAACCCTATAATTCTGAATGGAAATGGATGATGGTGAAACAGGGAGAAGCTCAAGAAACAAGGAGAGACTGGGATTTTTTAGTGCATATCCTTAAGGAGAATAAAGTAGCAGAATATTTTAAGAACTGAGCTAATATGGGAATGGAGAAAGGAGATCTGGCAGTAGGGATGACTGCAATTAGGGATACAGTCAAATAAGAGGGTCTGGAATTTATTGGAGAAAACTTGCCATAGAACCAAGGTACAAATAATTAGAGAGGGAAAGGTAATAAAATGGGAAGAGGCCAAGAATTTGTTTGGACTGTAGGGTAGAGAATGACTTACCTATCATGGATTGATGTCAGAGTATAGGCAAGGAGAAATAAATATGGGGATCTTAAGTGAAAAATAGCTCTAGTAGAGTTTTTAGTACAATGAAGAACAGAAGTTGATGTAAAAAATTAATTAGTAGAGCATATAAAATACTGCATGGTAACTGTAGGAATGGATCAGAGTAGGTTAGAAAGGTTTGGGAAGAGAGATTGGGTAAGCAATTCAAAAAGAAACAATGGAAGGATATATATATATATATATATATATATATATATATATATATATGTCTCCCAAATAGACAACAAAGTCTAGAAGATTTAGGATCTTTGCTTGCAAGTATTTACATAGACTCCGGATAATTTTCCTCCAGGTAGACAGCAAAGTTTGGAGGTGTGATGGGGAAGAAAGATGTAATTGGGAACATATTTTTGGGAGTGTAATGATTTGGCAGGCTTTAAATATTCCCTGCAGACTACTCTGTCAGGGATACTGGGTGATCACATTGGTATAACTAAGGAAATTATTTTTAAGCTGCAACACAGAATCAGAATTGCCTAGACATAGTAAGGCCTTGCTGATTCTAATTTTATGGTGGCTGCCAAAAAACTAGAAAAATAAGTCAAAGTTTAAACCAGTTGTACTAGAAATAGTGAATATAGTTACAGAGATAAAACAATTGGAATTGTAATCTTTAGAAAAGGGTAGGAGCAAATTGCAAGAAAAAAAATGGAATTGTAGAAACGATATATGCACAGTAGGAATGAGGTTTAAAAGAAGGCAGCATTTGAATGAGCTATGTAATGTTTGACTGACAATGACTTGATAGATTATAAATGATTTATAACGTTTGCAACTAAAATTATGTCAATATGGTTTGTGATGTATAATAGCTTCAACTAAAATTATGTCAGTATGGTTTGTTTTCATTTATATAAATATGTGATTTCTTGTGTCTTAAGTGATAATTTAATAAAGATGTTTTGTGTTTAAAAAAAGGCCTTCTTCAGCTACGTCAGAAACCTCAAGGTCAGTGCACAGCAGTCTGATGAACTGGTGATTAATGGTACCATACTCACTGATCCTGGCAATACAGAAAACCTGCTAGCAGAGAAATTCATTTCCAACATTATCCCCTTGTCACCCTCAACCATCCCTCAAACATAACCATTCCCATTCCAGTTGTAACTAGGGAGCATATACTGGCTGTGCTTGATAAAGCCAAGAATGCAGCCTCTGAGCACCAGTACCATCCCACGATGCCTCCAGAACAGTGTAAGATGTGACTTATCAGGGCACTTGGAGTCATTCTTTAACTGTAGTCTTAAAACAAGCTTTGTGCCTTGTAAATGGAGGGACTGCAGTGGTTAGCATCCTTCATTAGAGAGGACCTTCAACAGTTCCTAGAATCTAATGACCCTTTAGCCCGACTAGTCTTATTTGCAAAACCATAGAAAGAAATATAATGGAAATTATGAACAAAGATGTAGGAGTCCTGAAGACACTGGATACATCCTAGTATGGTTTTGTAAAGGCAGGTCATGCATACTGAATTTGGTGGACATCTTTGTAAAGGTCATCAAGACAATGGATGAAGGGAAAATTGTGCATACTACCTACCTAGATCTGGCTAAAGCATTTGATCCAATACCTCAGTCAGGCATTGTCAACAAACCTGTGGAGCTAGGTAGGAACCTCTTTATAACATGCTGGATAGCTAGCTGACTCACTGATAGGACCCAGGAGGTTAGAATTGGTGAGGCCACCTCCACAAAGAGGATGATCACCAATGGAGTCTCCTAAGGCTGTGTGCTAGGCCCCACTCCTCTTGGCATCTTCTTCTTAGATGCAAAGCCAAAGTTAAAGGCCAAAGGCTAACCAGGTTGGCAGATGATTGCAAACTGGGAGTGGTCATTGAAATCCCCCAAGATGAGAACACCCTTCAGGATGGTTTAACACGGACAAAAGCTTGGTGCCAAAGCCATGGCTTAAAACTCAGTACCAAGAAATGCATTATAGTACCTTTTAGGATGTTCATCACACCATGTAACTACATCATCAATAAAACACCCCTAAAAGCTGATTCGTAGATGTGGAAACCCATGTAGAAAGTAACTTATCCTTCGACCAACATGTGTCTAAGGTAGTAAGAAAATCCGTTTGTATTGTTCATCTTATAAGCAAGGGTGTAGCATCTAGGTTCAGAGTTTTTATCATTCTGCTGTACTCGGCCCTCATCAGACCTATCGTAGAGTGTAATGCCCCCTTCATTATGCACATGACCAAACACATGCATCACCTGGAATGTCCACAAAGGTTCCTTCCAAAAAGAACACCTAGAGTAAACACAATGTCCTGCACCGATCACTTCAAAGCCCTGTCTCTTTATTTGGTATCATACAGACTTTTGACAGGTGATCTTTGCCTGGTATACAAGGCATCCCTGGACCTTATTTTGATGAACCTTTTGAACATCTGCAAAACAAACAGAATTGGAACTACTAGATTAAAATACCTAAATTTTGCTTGCAACATAAGTAGGACGTATTGGTGAGACAGACCTGTTGCTCAGAGAATTCCCATTCTCTGGAATAGACTCCCCATCCATTTGAAGCAGAGTTCCTCCCTATCCCTATGGGTAATCAGAATTCAAGTTCACCCTTGCTGTGGTGCCTATGTCTCTGATGGATAGAGGCAGTCAGTAAATCATCCCTGTATAATTCAGATCTGCGGGTCACATTTGGGTTGCACGGTTAGGCTTGTAAGGGCCCCCGTGATCTTAGCCTAGTATACACCTATGAGCAATAGGATAGGGGTCTGGCTAGAAAATGTTAATAACTTTTAAGGCTGCCTCAATGATGACCATACTATGACTACTTCTCACTCCCAGTGATGAAAAACGAATGGATGTAAGTTGTAGTAGTTGCATGATTAGAAAGCACTGGGTCAGAAGAATAATTGAAAATGTGGCTGTAATGAAAAGGTACTCTTTTCTTACAGTAATTGTGTTATTTTATTTTATTTTAATATTGAATGAATTTTGTGCCAAAAATCTTCATGTATTACCAGGGTCTGGTTATAAGTTGATTTGTTCTACCTCTAAGGCTGTACTATGCTCAAGAGGTCCTTGTACCCTAACCCAGATCCACATAAGAATACTGGAGCAAATGGTATCCACGTTTGGCTGGGCCAGGGATAAACTCAGAGTTGCATGGGATATTCTTTCCCTCTCATCTATTTTAGAAGGGCTGTGCACCCTTGACCTTGATCTGTACCTAGTAGCCAGAAGACTTACCATCTTTCAATGCCTTATTTTCCCTCTAGCAGCTAGTTGTTGAAAGGACGTACTGTCTGCTCACCTGGGTCATTCTTCAGCTTGTTACCACAAGCTGATTGGTTTAAGAATTGCCTCAATGTGTGCAGTGAGATAGATAAATCAGAGGCTATTGGACTGCTTTGACTGAAAGCTGGACTTTTTGTGGCCCCCACAGAGCTCGTCTCCTGACAGAGTTGGAGTAGGTGGGCAGTCTGACTTACTGGGATGACGAGGTTTTTGAACTGCAAGAATATATTTCTACCTCTAATGTAGAAGCTACTCACAGGGAGCTGTAGAAGGTATTAACTGCTGAACATGGTAAGTGCAAGTTGGTAAGGGTCACACTTGTAAACCAACCTAGGCTAGTGCAGTGCATAAGGAACATAGGAGGTTACTAGGCTGTTGAACTGGAGGTCATTTCAAGCCTAGCCGTTTCATCCCATTGTAATACCATTGCTCCTCTAGTCAATACCCAGGACTGTATTTAGTAATGACTTTGTCTGACGACAAAGTCGCTTCCCGCCAGAGGCAGAGGCGGGAATAACAATGGTAGACGTTGCCCTCGAGGCAGGGGGCTCGAGAACCAGGGCAATCGAGAAGCCTTCTCTGATAAGCTCTTTCAGCATCCCTGAGGTGTTGCCCGACTGCCCACCTTCGGAGGCAGTCGGGGGAAGATTGTCACTGTACCCTGAAGTCTGGCTATCCCTGACTCAAGACAAATGGGTACAGTCCGTCATTTCCGAAGGATATTCTATCCCTTTCTTCGCATTCAACCAATCAAAAAAATCCCTTGCAGATGTTCCACCCGCTCAAAGGGATCTAGCGGTTTTGGAAATTTCAAAACTGCTTGCAAAAAGAGCAATTCAGCCAGTTCCAGCAGACCAGCAAGGATCCGGAATCTACTCAAGGTTCTTTTTAGTTCCAAAGAAAACGGGACTGGAGACCAATTTTGGATCTCAGTATCTTGAACAGATCAGTCAAGAAAACAAGATTTCGATGGTCATGCTGCAATCCATCCTTCCCCTGTTGGGAAAAGGAAACTGATGTGCTCTATAGACCTTCAGGATGCGTACTATCACATAAAATGAACAGACGCTCCAGAAGATTCCTCCGCTTCAGGCTGGGAACCAGTCATTTTCAGTTCAGGGCCCTGCCCTTTGGTCTCACCACTGCCCCCGGTGTTTACCAAATGCATGGCAGTGGTAGCTTCTCACCTGAGACGACAAGGATTCCAGGTGTTTCCATATTTGGACGACTGGCTCCTCACAGCTCCCACCAAGCATCTCCTTCTGATGGCCAGGATTACACCTTTCGCATTTGTCAAAAGTTAGGCATTTCAATAAATTGCGAAAAGTCTGTTTTGTCGCCTTGTCGTACTATTACCTTCATAGGCGCAAATCTAGACACAGTAGACATGTTCGAGACTAACACATCAGAGAATAACAGACATACACAAACTGGTCTCACTCCTTTTCAACAACAACAGAATCAAAGCCAGGTTAGTTCTGAAAGTGTTGGGAATTATGGCGGCCATACCTTTGCTTCCATTAGCCAGATTCCACATGCGGATCCTTCAATGGATGCTCTTTACACAATGGTCATACCAGCAACTTCCAATGTCCCACACCATTATGATCACGCAGGCGCAGAAATCATCTCATGTGGTGGATGTCTTCCTCAGCTCTTGTTGGGAAGACCCTTTGTTCCACCCTCCGGTTGCTACTCTGACAACGGATGCCTCCCTGATCGGGTGGAGGGGGCATTATCAGGGCAGGACGGTCCAGGGCACATGGCAACCAAACGAATGCCACTTGCACATAAATGTTCTGGAGATGAGAGCAGTGCTTTTAGCGTTGCAAGCCCTTCAAGACTCTCTTCCCTTGGGAACGATAGCAATCCAGACAGACAATATGTCTGTAGTGTGGTACATCAACAAACAAGGCGGAACCAGGTCCTACCCCCTGTGTCGAGAAGCACTCAGATTGTGGCAATGGGCGATTTCTTCACAGCGGTTTCTGATAGCAACGCACATCCCCGGGAAGTCCAATCAAATTGCGGACAAGTTGAGCAGAGCTATCCTCATGCCTCCCGAGTGGTCTCTGAAAGACTCTGTTGTGAGAGAAATTTTCCTCAAGTGGGGTCAGCCTTGCTGCGATCTTTTTGCTACTCCCCAAAACAGCAAGTGCAGAGAATATTTCACTCTATTCCCTTTACCAGGCCAACCCAGCAGAGACGCTCTAGTCCAAGTTTGGCCCCGGGGACTTCTGTATGCATTTCCTCCCTTCCCACTAATCTCTCAAGTGATACAGAAAGCTATCGCTCAGAAGGCCTCATTGATCCTCATTGCTCCTTACTGGCCTCGACAGGTGTGGTTCCCCTTTCTACATCAATTTCTATTGAGCCACCTTGGCATCTGGACCTAGTTCCAGATCTTTTGATCCATCAGTCGGGTCAGTTCCATCGCTCCCTTCCCTCTCTGAACCTCACTGCTTGGTTCCTCCAGTTCCAACCTTAGCCAGGCTTCTCAATTATCTCACTCCGTTCGAGATATTTTGATAGCTTCCCACAAATCTTCCACTCGGAAGATTTATTTGAGTAAGTGGAAACGCTTCACATATTGGGCTCAAGGAAGGGACATAGATCCTTTCACTGCTTCCATCCAAATAGTCCTTGATTTTCTAGCTGAACTTTTCCATGCAGGTTCATCTCCCTCTACTCTTAAAGTTCAATTGGCAGCTATTTCTAACTTTCATGTGGGTATTTCTGAATCTGCCTTAATGTCCCACAAGCTTTGCAAAGCCTTTTTGAAAGGAGTTTTTCTTCTCAGACCTCCTATAAGAAATCCTCCTTCTCCTTGGGACCTAAATTTAGTTCTTACTTCTTTGATTCTTCCCCCTTTCGAACCTGCAGTCTCCTGTTCTTTAAAATTGTTATCATGGAAGTCTCTCTTTCTGGTAGCTATTACTTCAGCTAGAAGAGTTTCAGAGCTTCAAGCACTCAGCTGTCGACCTCCTTATCTATTGTTTCATAAGGACAGGGTATCCTTAAGAACCAACCCGTCCTTTTTGCCTAAGGTAGTCTTGACATCAAATCTAAATCAAAGCATTGACCTCCCTGTCTTTTTTCCAGAATATTCCAACAGGTCTGAACAAAAATTACACTGGCTGGATGTTCATCGTCAGTTGAGGTACTATTTGGATAGAACAAAACAATTCAGAAAATCTGACCAGCTGTTTGTCTCCTATGCGGAAGGCAGAAAGGGACTTTGTTTCAAAGGTATCATTATCTAGATGGCTAACATCTCTGATTTCCCTTGTATATGAAATTAGACACCAAAAGCTGCCTAATAAACCTAAGGCCCATTCCACCAGAGCTTTGGCTACTTCTTTAGCCTTCCAAGACAGACTGCCTATTGATACCATTTGTGCAGCGGCTACTTGGGCTACTCCTCACACTTTCATTTCTCATTATAAGTTGGATTTAGCTTCTAGGCATAGAGCTAACTTTGGTTCCACTGTTCTCAAGAGTCTGTTCCGTTAGGCCACCCGGGACAAGGTGCTAGGGACACGGTCCCATCCAGCAAGAATGAAGGCGAGATAGACAACTTAACATAGAAGTTATGTTCTTACCATAACGCTCCATGTTAGTTGTCTTCTTCGCCTTCTTCTTAAGGCCCCACCCTCCTGCCCCTGGCCTGGACAGACCTAGAGGAGTTGTGATTGTGACCTCTCTTTCTACCACCTCTGTACTTTAGGTATATGCTCTGCTGTGCATATTTCCTGGATCAGGATATAGGTCACCCTTCTCTTCTCCCTTATTTATAGAGGTGGACTTTGTTAATAATTATTCTATTACTATTATAGGCTGGGCCTAGCTTACAAACGAGATCTGAGGTAACTCACGCCTAGCATTGTGGGATATAAGGGGAGCCTCGAGCCGGTGGAACCAACTCTCGAGCTTTTAGAGTGGCCGAGTCGGAGCCGAGGTCGGCTCCGAACCCATCCAGCAAGAAGAAGGCGAGAAGAAGACAACTAACATGGAACGTTATGGTAAGAACATAACTTCTTTTTTAAACCAGTTGTACTAGAAATAGTGAATATAGTTACAGAGATAAAACAATTGGAATTGTAATCTTTAGAAAAGGGTAGGAGCAAATTGCAAGAAAAAAAAATGGAATTGTAGAAACGATATATGCACAGTAGGAATGAGGTTTAAAAGAAGGCAGCATTTGAATGAGCTATGTAATGTTTGACTGACAATGACTTGATAGATTATAAATGATTTATAACGTTTGCAACTAAAATTATGTCAATATGGTTTGTGATGTATAATAGCTTCAACTAAAATTATGTCAGTATGGTTTGTTTTCATTTATATAAATATGTGATTTCTTGTGTCTTAAGTGATAATTTAATAAAGATGTTTTGTGTTTAAAAAAAGGCCTTCTTCAGCTACGTCAGAAACCTCAAGGTCAGTGCACAGCAGTCTGATGAACTGGTGATTAATGGTACCATACTCACTGATCGTGGCAATACATAAAACCTGCTAGCAGAGAAATTCATTTCCAACATTATCCCCTTGTCACCCTCAACCATCCCTCAAACATAACCATTCCCATTCCATTTGTAACTAGGGAGCATATACTGGCTGTGCTTGATAAAGCCAAGAATGCAGCCTCTGAGCACCAGTACCATCCCACGATGCCTCCAGAACAGTATAAGATGTGACTTATCAGGGCACTTGGAGTCATTCTTTAACTGTAGTCTTAAAACAAGCTTTGTGCCTTGTAAATGGAGGGACTGCAGTGGTTAGCATCCTTCATTAGAGAGGACCTTCAACAGTTCCTAGAATCTAATGACCCTTTAGCCCGACTAGTCTTATTTGCAAAACCATAGAAAGAAATATAATGGAAATTATGAACAAAGATGTAGGAGTCCTGAAGACACTGGATACATCCTAGTATGGTTTTGTAAAGGCAGGTCATGCATACTGAATTTGGTGGACATCTTTGTAAAGGTCATCAAGACAATGGATGAAGGGAAAATTGTGCATACTACCTACCTAGATCTGGCTAAAGCATTTGATACAATACCTCACTCAGGCATTGTCAACAAACTTGTGGAGCTAGGTAGGAACCTCTTTATAACATGCTGGATAGCTAGCTGACTCACTGATAGGACCCAGGAGGTTAGAATTGGTGAGGCCACCTCCACAAAGAGGATGATCACCAATGGAGTCTCCTAAGGCTGTGTGCTAGGCCCCACTCCTCTTGGCATCTTCTTCTTAGATGCAAAGCCAAAGTTAAAGGCCAAAGGCTAACCAGGTTGGCAGATGATTGCAAACTGGGAGTGGTCATTGAAATCCCCCAAGATGAGAACACCCTTCAGGATGGTTTAACACAGACAAAAGCTTGGTGCCAAAGCCATGGCTTAAAACTCAGTACCAAGAAATGCATTATAGTACCTTTTAGGATGTTCATCACACCATGTAACTACATCATCAATAAAACACCCCTAAAAGCTGATTCGTAGATGTGGAAACCCATGTAGAAAGTAACTTATCCTTCGACCAACATGTGTCTAAGGTAGTAAGAAAATCCGTTTGTATTGTTCATCTTATAAGCAAGGGTGTAGCATCTAGGTTCAGAGTTTTTATCATTCTGCTGTACTCGGCCCTCATCAGACCTATCGTAGAGTGTAATACCCCCTTCATTATGCACATGACCAAACACATGCATCACCTAGAATGTCCACAAAGGTTCCTTCCAAAAAGAACACCTAGAGTAAACACAATGTCCTACACCGATCACTTCAAAGCCCTGTCTCTTTATTTGGTATCATACAGACTTTTGACAGGTGATCTTTGCCTGGTATACAAGGCATCCCTGGACCTTATTTTGATGAACCTTTTGAACATCTGCAAAACAAACAGAATTGGAACTACTAGATTAAAATACCTAAATTTTGCTTGCAACATAAGTAGGACGTATTGGTGAGACAGACCTGTTGCTCAGAGAATTCCCATTCTCTGGAATAGACTCCCCATCCATTTGAAGCAGAGTTCCTCCCTATCCCTATGGGTAATCAGAATTCAAGTTCACCCTTGCTGTGGTGCCTATGTCTCTGATGGATAGAGGCAGTCAGTAAATCATCCCTGTATAATTCAGATCTGTGGGTCACATTTGGGTTGCACGGTTAGGCTTGTAAGGGCCCTCGTGATCTTAGCCTAGTATACACCTATGAGCAATAGGATAGGGGTCTGGCTAGAAAATGTTAATAACTTTTAAGGCTGCCTCAATGATGACCATACTATGACTACTTCTCACTCCCAGTGATGAAAAACGAATGGATGTAAGTTGTAGTAGTTGCATGATTAGAAGGCACTGGGTCAGAAGAATAATTGAAAATGTGGCTGTAATGAAAAGGTACTCTTTTTTTACAGTAATTGTGTTATTTTATTTTATTTTAATATTGAATGAATTTTGTGCCAAAAATCTTCATGTATTACCAGGGTCTGGTTATAAGTTGATTTGTTCTACCTCTAAGGCTGTACTATGCTCAAGAGGTCCTTGTACCCTAACCCAGATCCACATAAGAATACTGGAGCAAATGGTATCCACATTTGGCTGGGCCAGGGATAAACTCAGAGTTGCATGGGATATTCTTTCCCTCTCATCTATTTTAGAAGGGCTGTGCACCCTTGACCTTGATCTGTACCTAGTAGCCAGAAGACTTACCATCTTTCAATGCCTTATTTTCCCTCTAGCTGCTAGTTGTTGAAAGGACGTACTGTCTGCTCACCTGGGTCATTCTTCAGCTTGTTACCACAAGCTGATTGGTTTAAGAATTGCCCCAATGTGTGCAGTGAGATAGATAAATCAGAGGCTATTGGACTGCTTTGACTGAAAGCTGGACTTTTTGTGGCCCCCACAGAGCTCGTCTCCTGACAGAGTTGGAGTAGGTGGGCAGTCTGACTTACTGGGATGACGAGGTTTTTGAACTGCAAGAATATATTTCTACCTCTAATGTAGAAGCTACTCACAGGGAGCTGTAGAAGGTATTAACTGCTGAACATGGTAAGTGCAAGTTGGTAAGGGTCACACTTGTAAACCAACCTAGGCTAGTGCAGTGCATAAGGAACATAGGAGGTTACTAGGCTGTTGAACTGGAGGTCATTTCAAGCCTAGCCGTTTCATCCCATTGTAATACCATTGCTCCTCTAGTCAATACCCAGGACTGTATTTAGTAATGACTGCCCATGTCCAGGAGGGTTGTGGGTGCCACATCCACTCATCCATGTTCCATTTGAACAGTGTCATAGAGGTGGTCTGCTTCACATGAATTGGCACTCTGTTCCAAAGATGTGGCAGTTGCTGGGAGACAAATCTGTCCCTCCAGCATGTCCTAGTCAAGTTGCAGGCCATATTTAGATAGATCCCTGGAATGAGTGGCTCTAGGCTTGTTTGTTTATGGATGTGCAGCAAAGTCATTAGGTTTGAATGAAAAAACAACTACATGGCAAACCAGCAAGAGAAAGACAGGATGTTAGCATGCAAAACACTTTATTTTATGCTTTTGTCTCAATGACTTAATCAGAATGAAACTTACACAAATTGAAACCATTATATACAAAAAATCCCCAATAACAAAGCATAATCAATTAACACCAGTTAATCAATCAATGTACTTAAATAACACTATGTATAAGGTTTAAAAACTTCAGTATAAGAAACTTATAAAACACATTCTAAAATGCATACTATATATATATATATATATATATATATATCTTCTTTTTAAAAAAAAAAACATTTAATGTTTATCGTATCATTCAACCCAGGATTTTTATCGGCCATAAGGTTTCTCTTTGCTCTGTTTTATTTTTAAAATCCACACCTCGAAAATAAGCTAAAGCTCATTCTACAATAGAAAAAAAGATTTGTTTTTGTATTTATTACATTCAAGCGGTGTGTTTGTACAGTGCATTCTTTGTATCCTTCTTTTTAACACTATAAAGTTGTTCTTTAATTCTATCTTGTAATGGTCTTGTTGTCATTCCAATATAAAATGCACTGCACCCTGAACACACAGCAATGTAAACTAGCTGTCTAGTTTTACAGTGACACCTACCAGGTGCTATCAGTTTATGCTTTTTCTCATTCTTGCATAAGGGAATGACTGGATTAAGGGCCTTAGACTGATTTGGTGGCAAGTTTTGGGAGAGAGCAAGTAAATGAAAGAGAGCATTGAATATTTTGAGGCTATTTTCTAGCAAATACATTTATGCTCAATAACAATTCTATAGCTCATCTTCATGTTTCGTGTAAGCAATTTGATAAAGAAAAACTATCTGTTTGGTTCTGGTGTTTCCATAAAAACAATCTGATAAAGAGAAACTGGCTACAGTCTGGTGGAGAGTGATTGGCTGGAAGAAAAAAAAAGAGAGAAATTGGCTAGGAGATAATGTTCTCTCAAAGCATTCAGGGGTTATCCCAAGGTAGATGATGATCTCTGAAAGCATTCAGGGGCTTTTTCAATGTGGTTAATGTTCTCTGAAAACATTCAGGGGTTTTCCCAGCTGGGAGAGATATAAGATAAGGCAAAACCAATTAGCACATAGTAGAAGCACAGGCTGCACAATGCATCTTAGCATGGATAACCTTTCTTTTAGCTTAATTCAAATCTATGAGTGTGGCTGTCAGTGTGGGACTTTTGCTCCTGTTAGGAGGATAAAACTTCAATATTTGAAGGTGTACATAGTTTTGTGTGTAGTTGGTGTTAGTATTAAGTTAATAGGTTTTAGGGGGTATTTGGGGTTTGCCTATTTTTTTTTTTTTTGAGGGCTTTCAATGAAACAAAAAGTTTTATAAGATGTGACATAGGCTCAAATGGATATGACAAGAAACAACTGTATAAAAGTTCAACCTGCCAGACAGTGTATGCATGTAACACAAAAGCTGGAACTAGACATTCAACAAAAAGGTGTTATACATAAAAGGTGGGAATAATACATTTTTAATACAATGATGCTTTCATTTATGTCTTTAAGTGTAAATGGCCTCATAGGTAAATACAAATAAGAAAGAGTAGTGAACTGTATTAAAAAATGTAGAGTCTAAATAGCTATGTTACAGGAGACACACTTAAAAAGAACTGAACATGTGAATTTGATAAAGAAAGGTTTTCAGGATGGTTATTCAATGGAATACCTGGGAGAAAGAAAAAGAAGAGTACATAAATTAATTGCAAGAGGAGCTACAATAGTGATAGAAGAAGATACAAAAAGATAATTATAGCAGATTTGTAGTGCTAAGGGGCTACTGGCAGGGAAGGAGGATTGCACTGGCATGTATTTACATTCCACCTAAAACTGCTATAATGGAGCTTAAGAAAATTCTGGGAGAAATAATGAGTTTTCAGCAAGGAATATTACTTATAGGTGTGGACTGGAATTTGATTTGCAAAGCAAAGATGTGCCTTGGGAGCTCAGAATAGAAAATGTAACGAAGGAGGGTAGATTTTAGAAGAAATTTATGAAAATATTTGGCATGGAAGATGTGAATTCAGTAATATTATTCCCCAACATGTAAAAACTGGGCTAGGCTTGACAGAATTTACATCATCGGAACATGTGCATTTAATTGAAGGTCTTGATACTTACCCAATAAGTATTTCAGATCATGCTCCAATAATAGCTAAAATAAGCACCATGTAATGAAATAAAAATGAGACATTGGCATTTTCCCACCTATCTGTTGAAAAGAGAGGAATTTAAGGAATGGGTAATGGAGATTATTCAGGAGCTGTTATAGAGGATAGAAGTTTCTTCTGACAATATAGCTAGGAAGTGGGATAAAATTAAGGTAGAGTTTAAAAACAGGGTGGAAGTAAAAGAAAGGGGAGCTGCAGTTAAGAAGTAACAAGAATTATTTATAGGGACTGACAAATGTTAAAGTATTGCAGAATATGGGGAATCTCACAGAACAAGAAGAGGATCAACTGCAGAATGCTAGGCAGAAAATAAGGGATTACCTCGATAATATGAATGGGCTTCCAGAGATTGCTGTTAAGCAACTGTTTTTTTATAATATCACTAGAGCACAAAAACTTTTTTAGCACAACAACTCAGGCAACAGAGAGTAGAAAGGGCTGTCCCCAAACTTCTGGAACCTATAACAAGGAAGGTAACAAGAGATCTTGTAGAGGTATTAGAAATATTTTGGAAATTATATGAGAATCTCTATAAAGTCGAGAAATATGAAAACCAAGAAAATATACAAATGGAAATGTTTATGCAAGAATTAAATATACCAAGGTTAGAGGTAGATGAGGCTCAATTACTAATAGTTAGGATAGGAGGAGATGAGATAAAAATTGTGATGTCTAACCAATCTAAATTAAAGTCCCCAGAAATAGATGGTATTCCTGTGGAAGTTTGGAAGTTAGGAGGAAAAAACTGATAAAGATTTGGAAGGTTTTGTTTAACACTATCTTAAGAGGAGGAGAAGACCACTGTCCTGGAAGAAAGCAGTGGTAGCTGTAATACCTAAAGAGGGTAAAGATCCATCAAATCCAGCTTCATACAAGCCCATTTCAATCCTAAACCATGATTATAAAGTGTTCATTTCTATAATGGCTAAAAGAATGGCAAAAGTAATGCCAAAACTAATAGATATGAATATGGATCAGTGTGATTTTGTGGAGAGGAGGCAAACATTTGACAACATTAACGCAACATTGACAATACAGAGGGAGCAGACTGTAAGAAAATACCATTGTTGTGGGTGGGTCTTGATGCAGAGAATGCATTTGACAGAGTAAGCTAAGACTTTATGAGCAGGGCAATGAAAGCATTTGCATTTCCTGAAAACAGTTTAAGGTTGATTAGGAGGATATATGAAGGATCGGAGGTGAAAACGTAAGTGTGTAGGGTTCTCTCTGATAATTTCTGCTTGAATAGAGGAACCAGGCAGGGGTGTCTTCTTTCCCCTTTATTATTTGCATTATATTTGGTACCATTGGCAAAGAAAATAAGGGACTCAGAAATCCAAGGATATAATTGGTATGGTAGTCAAAAAAAGCTGGGTTTAGTTGCAGATGATATTATTTTATACCTGACAAAACCAGAAAGGGACATTATAGTGCTGTGTAACATTTTGAGACGGTTTCAGATCTTTTTAGGATTGAAAAGTAATGAAGCTAAAACAAAGGCAATAGCAGTAAATTATGTACCCACACACAAATTGGTTCAGTACTATCCATATTTATGGGGGCATGATAAAATGAAGCATTTAGGAGTATGGATTAAAAAAAAATGATTCCGTTGTGGCAGCTAAGGATATGTTGAAAGAGACTAAACAAAAGATAATACAAAAACTGAAAAAAAAAATGGAAGCTCTGTTTTATGGATATGGATTGTAAGATACAAGCAGTTAAAATGGTTTTAGTCCCCTTAGTATTATACACAGGTCAGGTATATTATCAACAAGAGGAGAAGTTATGGAAAGCAATTAATAAAGAGCTGAAGGATTTTATCTGGGAGGGGAAGATGGCAAGAGTAAAGTGGGATAAGCTGATTCTTCCAATAGTGCAGGACGGATTGGTATTACCTGATTTGAAGGGGTATTTCAGAGCAACACTATTAAGGCTCCTATATGTAGCACAAGCAGAAAATTATAATTCAAAGTGGAAAGGGATGCTGATGAAATGTGAGAAAGCTCAAGAAAGAAGGAAAGACTGGGATTTTAGATGCAGACTTTTAAGGAGAATAACAGTAATCATACACAGTAACAATAATCATACACAATATTATATTCATAAAGTAGAAGACAGTATTCTAAGAACTAAACCAACGTGGGAATGAAGAAAGAAGATTCTGCTGATGGGAATGACTGCTATTAGGGATGCAAACAATAGGCAATAGGGGGCTGGAATTTATTGGAGAAAACTAGCAAAGGAACCAAGTATTTGGAGCAAATAACATGAGAGGGAAAGCTAATAGAGTAGGAAAATATCAAGAATTTATTTGGACTGCAATTAGAGATTGTCTTCCCTATCAAGGATTGATACCAGAGTATAGACAAAGAAAAAGAAATTAGGATGGGAGTCCTAAACGAAAGGCTAACACTGGTAGAGTTTTTAGTAGAATCTAGAACAGAAGTTGCTGTTAAACAAGGAATAATTAGTACAGCATATAAAATATTGCATGATAACTAAGAACTGATCAGAGGAAGTTAGAATGATTTTGAAGAGAGATTGGATAATCAGTTCACAAAGAAACAATGGAGGGGGGTATATGTATGTTTCCCAAGTAGGCAACAGAGTCTAGAAGATTTAGGATCTTTGTTTGGAAGTGTTTACATAAGTATTTTTATTCCCAAGTAGACTCCAAATAAATTTTCCGCAGGTAGACAGCAAAGGTTGGAGGAATGATGGGGAAGAAAGAGGTAACTGGGAACATATTTTCTGGGAGTGTAATGAGTTGGCAGACTTTAAAGAAAAAATTGCCTAGTCATAGTAAGACCTTGCCGAGTCTAATTGTGGTGGCCGCCAAAAAAGCAGTTTCTAGAAAATGGAAATCAAAGTCTAAACCAACTGTACTAGAAGTAGTGAATATAGTAACAGAGATAAACAACGGAATTGGGATTTTTAGAAAAGGGTAAGAGCACATTGCATAGGAAAAAATGGGAATTGTGGGAACAGTACATACAGTGGAGGAACAATTTATTTATTTTGTTTTATTTTACTTTTGTTGACCGGGATAGTCCGACTGGATGCATGTCTATTTTCAGCGGAGACCCGGGGAGAAAAGCTCTAAGGGTAAGCAGATACAGCATTGCATAATACCAGCATTACATAATACAAACAGACTATTTACAGTGATTGCATAAGTAAGCAAGTTCCACAGATTAGAGTTAATCCCGAGTGTAAGTCAGGATTAAATTAAATTACACAGTAAGATGGTTAACAGATTTTTACACATTCTAGAGAGAGTTAGCCAGGCTTGATACAGTGACATAGCCAGTTTAGTGACAAATGTTGTTTGAGTCTAGTTTTAAATTGATCTAAGGTGGAAAGTAAGGTAATATCAGCTGGAAGAGAGTTCCAGGATCTACTTACAGAGTTTGCAAAGAGAGAGTCACCGGCTGTGTTATTAATTTTGCTAGTCTGAATTGGTAGTTTGTTAGAGGATCGAAGTGATCTAGGATTGTTATAGGGGGTGATAATATTTTTAAGTGCAGGAGTATTGTTTGGATTATAGAGGATTTTGTAGGCCATAATCAGTTGGTTTTACTGGATTAGGCTGGGTAGTTCAAGCCACCCAAGCTGATTTAGACTGATGCAATGATGTGTCCTAAATGGCAGCCTAGTGGCAAACCTGGCAATGTGGCTGTAGCAAATTGAGAGTTTGTTAAGGACAGTCTTGTTAAAATTCGAAAGTAGAGCTGATGCATACAGAAGGGTTGAAAGAAGGTGAGAGCGAGCTATGGTAATTTTAGCTGGAGGGGTTAGGAAGGCTTTTATTCTGTAAAGTGACCCTAGTTTTTTAATGATGGTTTTGATAGTTTGGTTAACATGTAGGTCAAATTTTAGATTATTATCTATGATGACACCTAATAGTTTAGTAGAGGGATCAGGGGAGATTATTGTGTCGTCATTTGAATTTATGGTAAGGGTGAAAGCGGTAGACCTACATGTTGGTGAAAATAACAGCATTTTAGTTTTTTGGGGATTTAGGATCAGATTACGTTCAGAAATTGTCAGACGTATTTCATGGTTTGGAAATCCCTTCCTCCATTTTTGGGCATCTGCCAACCTCCTCTGGAACAACTTCCTCTTTTCCCAGAGGTGCTTCATTCTCTTTTACTCCAGGGCACCATTCAAGCTGTGCCTTCTGCCTAGGTAGGAAGGGGTTTTTATTCCAGAATGTTTTTGGTTCCCAGAAAGGAGGGCATTTGGAAACCAATTCTGGACCTTTCCCAGTTCAACACCTTTCTCAAGATTCCTTTCTTTCAAATATCTCTTTAGACTCTTTTTTTCCCCCTTCTACCCCAGGCCTTCCTGATCTGTCTGGATCTCAAGGATGCCTACTGTCATATCCCCATCCATCCCCTTTTTTAGAAACGTTTGTTTCTCTGTTTCTTCCTTGCATTTTCAGTTCTCTTGTTTGCCCATTGACCTCTCAACTGCCCCTAGTGTATTCACCAAATGCCTTGCTCCTGTCATTGCCTTTTACAGGATGAGAGGAATTCAGATCTTTCTCTATCTGGACAATCTGCTCATTCAAACTTCATCACCCAGTGCTCTGCTTCAGGATCTTAAGTTTACTTTTTCCCTGGTTGCAGAGTCTGGGGTTCACCTTAATCTTCCAGAAATCAGCTGTGACACCTTCTCAAGATCATATTTTCCTTGGTTGCAGGTTTCAGACCATCCCCATGATGGCATCTCTGCCTGCTCCCAAGGCATTGTCTCTTACTGCCTTTTTCCAGTCTGTTCTTCCTCTGACTTCAGTCACGGCTAGGGACTTTCTCAGGATCTGGGGGTTCATGGCTTCCACCATTCCTATTCTTCCTCTGGCCAGGCTCTACAAGAGAAACCTACAGTGGTACCTCAAGCCAGTGTAGTTCCAATGTTGCCGTCCCCTAGACTTCCCAGTTCCTTTCCTTCCTTCTCTCAAGTTCAAGCTTCAGTGGTGGATTCATCAACTTTCTCTCAACCTGGGTCTTCCTTTCCAGGCTTCAGTGCTGACTCACTAGTTTTTGACAGATGCCTTAGGCAGGGGATTAGGTGGCATCCTTCACCTCTCTCAAGGTTCAGGATCTCTGGCTCCCTCATCAGAGGTCGGACCATATAAGTATAAAAGAGATGAGGACTCCGCTCCTAGCTCTTCAGGTTTTTCATCCCATCTTTCATCCTAGGCCCCTCAATATTTTTGCAGTGATGTGATATGCCAACAAGCAAAAGGGTATAAGATCCTGTTTTTTTTGCCGACTAGCTGTTCAGATCTGGGATCTAGCTGTCCTGTATCGAGTGACTTCTTCGGCTAGTTTACATTCCCTTGTTGCACAATCTAGTGGTAGATTCTTTGAGCAGGTCCAGCAAACAATCTCACAGATGGATGCTTCACAGAGATGTCTTCCTGGACATTGTCCATTGGTGGGGTATTCCTCAGGTAAATCTTTTTGCCTCCCCTCTGAACAGACAACTTCCTATATTCTGTTCCAGAATCCCAAGTCATCTGTCTTGAAAAGTGGTCGCCCTGTCTTTTCCTTCGAAGGGGATGTTTCTGTATGCCTTCCCGTACCCTTCTTCTGCTGCCTTGAGTCTTACTCAAGATTAGGCAGGACTCTCCCAAAATCTTGCTAATGACTCCATTTTGGCCCAGACAGCATTGGTTCCCCTTTCTTTCTTAGTTGGCCAGGGGCAGTAACCACAAGTTACCTCACAGGGTGGATCTTCTCACACAAGACAAGGTGTCTCTTATCCATTCTCACTTGTCCACTCTTCAACTTAAGCTGTGGGTGATAGGGTTTTGATCCCTTTTAGGCACCTCTTCTCTGAGGATGTGATTTGGGTACTGCAGGAGGCCAGGAAACCCACTACCAGGAAATCTTGTGTGTCCAAATGGAAGTGATTTTGTTTGGTGCCTCTCTTGCCATCAGGATCCCTGTCTGCGGAGGTTCCTGTGGTTCTGCCTTGTTTGTGTGATCTGCTCTATGCTGGGTTAGCATATTCTTCAGTGAAAGCCCACCGGTCAGCAATTTCTGCTTGTCTGCCTTTGACTCCTCTAGACTCTAGATTTGAGATCAAGCAATTTCCTGAAGGTGTCCATATCAGGCCTCTCAGGAAGCCAATTCTGTCTTCCTGGAACCTCAGTTTTGTACTTGAAAAAAATGATTCAGGCTCTTTTTCAGCCTGCTTCTTCGTCTTCCTTACAACATTGTACTTGAAAGACTTCTTCTTTTGGTCCTCCCTTCTGCTAAGAGAGTGAGCTTCAGGCTCTCCTGGCTGTTCCTCTTTTCTTAGTTCTTCACAAAGACAGGGTCTTTCTTTGTGCTAATCTTTCCTTTGTGCCCAAGGTGGTCAATGACTTGTCCCTTAATCAGTCTATTCATCTGCCTTCCTTTTTTTTTTTTCTCCGCAGTCTGCCACTGAGAAGGTTCTTCACATTTTGAATTTGCATAGACAGCTCAGATGTTGTTTGGATAAAACTAAAGTTATTCACAAATCTGAGTAGCTTTTTGTTTCCTTTCATTCAAGGCCTTTGGGTTTGGCTGTTTCTAAACAAATCATCTCTTCTTGGATTTCTAAGGCCATTTCTTTTTGTTATTCTTTTCATGAAAAATGTCTTCCCTTGTCGGTAAAGGCACATTCTATTAGGTCAGTTGCCTCCTCTGGTGCTTTTTTCAAGGCTGTGAATACCAATTCCATCCTAGAGGCTGCTACTTGGTCCTCTGTTCATATTTTCACTAGGCATTACAAGTTGCATGTTATTTCCAGGGCCAGGGCTGGCTTTGCCAGGGCTAGCCTTTATGACTTCATAGTGGGTTCTTCTGTGTGCCTTCCTCCTCCCAGACGTCCTCTTAAGGTCTTGTACTCTCCCTTTGCTAAAGAATACTGCACCAGTGATATGCAAGGACATAGTACATTTGTGTATAATCTTACAGTAACAGTAGATGTCCTCTTCACTGTTGCAGTATTCATTCCCTCCCTTCTGCCTCCTCTGATCTTCCCTTTTCTTTCTTGGCCTCTTGGCCAAGTGTCTCTTCTCCTTTTTCGTATTCTGGATACACATGTGCTTCCTTATCCCTAAGTGTACTCTATTCCTCCTGGGGCTTTTCCATTTCTGAGAGTGTGCGTCTATACAGCACCTTTATGCCCTATGCCTTGCGCAGGGAGAGCATGCGTGATGTACTGTGCTTATAAGTACTAAAGGCTTTGGTAAACTGGCTAGACATTGTACTTTCCTTGGCAGGAGATCCCTGTGGTAAAGAATACTGCAACAGTGAAGAGGTAGACATCTACTGTTATGGCAGGATTTTACACAACTGTACTTTTTGCGAGTGTAATGAGTTGGCAGACTTTAAAAATTCCCTACAGAGTACTCTGTCAGGAATACTACGGTTGCTAGAAAATGGAAATCAAAATCTAAATCATCTGTGCTTGAGGTCATAGCTCTCAACCTTCCATCTCTAAAATGAGGAACACTCACCTTCATAATGTGGAACAAATGGGCAAAATGTGGAGCACATACTAATGGCTTACTAGCAGCTTTAACTAGGAAGGCCATAGGATGGTTAAAATATGCTGGTTTTACTTATAAGGAAGATCCTTTAATGAATTAATATGATTAATTTCTATTTACCATGGATTTCACTTAAAAAAAATCCTAACACTGAATGTGTGACAGACTCTTTCAATGTGGAACTTTGAGGAACTTCGAGGAACATGAACTTTTTAAGACCCCAAATGAGGTATGTTCCTCGTAATGAGGTACACTTGAGAGGTATGCTTGAGGTAGTGAATATTGTATCAGAGATTAAAGAACAGGATCTGTGATCTTTGGAAAATGGTAAGAGTAAATCACACAGAAAAATGGAAGTTGTGGGGACAATACATGCAGAAAAAATGTTTTGGAGGAGGAATGAGGTTTAAGAGAAGGTAAGAATTGAATAATTTATGTAATGTTGCGTAGATTATAATGTGGTTTGATTACTTGTATATAAATGTAAGTTTGCCTGTGTCACAAGTTCTATGTTATAAAAAAAAACTCTTGAGGCTTGTATCACATGCAGTCAGGGTTTAACTCTGCTGGAGTTTTAAAATCACAAAAAAAGGCAGAAAAGTATTTTTTGTGTCTGCATTTAAGGTACCTAACTGATATAACCATTTAGAGGCGCTTTCCTCATTGTCTTTTACTGTTTATGCATTTTATGTTCTGATTTGAATAAATCTGTATTTTTGTTTTTTGCTTTCAGTAATCTGTTTGACCTTATGTTTTTTGAGCATCCTAGAGTTAAGTGGTGGGCTGCTCTATGTGAGAGGTAGAGAAATTACTGCTGATCTTGGGTAACATTTAGTACCCGGTTTTCAGATTTCACTTGTTTTTTATTTATTATTTTGTTTCTCTGAGCGATACTTTATACACAGAGTGTATGCTCTGGTAAGACTCAAGGTATGTATTACATTCAGTCAGTGTTTGACTTCCTTTTAGAGATTTTTTCCACCAACCTTAATGAAGGAGTTTACCAAACAGAATCCTATGGTTTAGCCAATTGACGAGGTTTCTAGGATGAGGGATAATTTCTGGAAATGGGTTTGGCCATTCTCTGCATTTTCTTTATGGGTGTTAAACTGTTCTTCGCTCATGATCCATTTCCAGTGAAACTTGGCTGACTAGATGTCCAGATACTTGAAGACATTGCTGCACTGTGACCTTTAGAGCACATTAGCATCACAGCCATCAACATTATCTACAGTTGCCAACCTCTCCATTTAACTGGCTCACAGTGCAGTTGATGTAGCAATGAGGACAACTGGTGCTGGCATTGCAGTTTGTAGACCTGTATAACTTTGGCATTATGGGTTTGCTGAGCGCTCCAAGTCATTGATGTTCTTCATGTTTCACTGTTGCAGTCCTGACTTATGTGATTTCCTGGTTCAGAAGGCCTTGGTCAGCCCAACTACCAAAGTAAAAAAAAAAATCCTCCTCCCTGGGCTGACTGACACCCTACCCTGATGTCAGTACTGTTGAGTATAAAGGAAGCCAGCTGGCACCATAACATCAGTCTTTATTGCGGACAGAGTCCAAAGCAGTTGTGAGTGTGTCAGTCAGTGAGCACTGGAGTGAGAAATCTTCTAAAGCTAAGTACCCCAATTGGAGAACTGTTTTTCTGACTTGTGACTCATGTCAGATAAAGTTAACAACTGTCTCCTCTTTGGTAAACAAATCCCAAACAGAGACTTTCATACCTTGTGTGTTGCTTGTTTAGGACCAAACCATGACATCTCTAATTGCCATCTTTTCCCCCCGTTTCAATTCTAGGACTATAAGGCATTGTGAGAAATCTTGTCTAAGCACCTTAGTCAACAATCCATTTCCCATTGTGTGATAGCATCCATTGGTTGTTCCAAAGTAGAGCTGCCTAAGTAAAATAAGGAAAAAAGACACAAACCTAGGGGCTTGGACAACAACCTTTCTCAGTCAGCTAGTCCCCCAAGACTCATTATCACAGAGGAAGGACCGGCACCTTCCCAGCCCCCTTCTGTGAGTGAAGTGGTGGTGCAGGCCTCTGACAAGGCCGTTTCAGAGTCTGGCATGCTGTCGGGTCCCTGAACCTCAGCGCAGGCCTTGACATTAGGTTCATCAGTCTGGTCGGGAGTTGCTCAGCAGACCTCGACTTCCAGCAAACGATTCTCAATTGATGACATCTTTTTAGGGCATCTGCCAGCATTGGTTACGTCTTTCAAAGAGACTGGCATCAGAGTAGCGGACGTGCACAGGCCCAAGGCCAAAGCTAAACCTATGAAGAGCTCGACCTCAGGTCCTGTGCCTAGCCCTACTGGCTCCCGCCCCTGCCCCACAGGTTATCAGCAGGAGTTGGTCAGGTTGGCTGAGAACCTTATTTCTTTAGTCAGAGGCAGCCCCCCCCACGAATCTTCACCAGGAAAACAGGAAGTGGGACCCTATACCTGAGACCTTTTCAGAACCCCCTGATTCAAATGAGGACTCTGCCCCTGAAGATGAACCCTTCCTTACCTCCTTTGAGGATTCTAATTCAGAAGGGGTTTTACCTTCTGCTTCACCCCCTGAGGTAATTACCTATGGGGAACCACTGTATGCCATGAGAGAGTTTTTTCCAGTGGCAGGCACAGGAATACTCCCAATCTAAAAAGTTTATACCTCCTGTACCCTGGCCATGAGGGCCCTCAACTGCCAGTTCCATATGAAAAAATACCAGCAGTGTATTTTTGGAAAAAATGAAGCAAAATGTATCCTCCCTGAAGGACAAGAATACCTCCAAGGAATTACTAGATCTCTGCCATTCCAGTTCCCAGGTAGCTAGGTATTTCTTCCACTGCAGATATGATGCCCTAGAGGCATCTACCCGAGCTGCTGTCTCTGGCTCAGTCATCAGAAGGCATGCTTGGCTTAGGAAACGGACATTACCAGAACATGGTTCCCCATAGGTAAATAATGTGGGAAGAAATAGCCAGGGAATTGTTATGGCTAGGCTTGTATAGGCCTTAGGGTTGATAGCCTAGTACGAACCTATGAACCTATGTCAGATCTAAACTACTAGATGCACCACTGGATAAGGACTCCCTTTTTAGACCAAAGGATGAGGTTGTGTTAAAAAACACGGAGGGTAAAGCAAAATCTATGCAAACTGTCAAAGACTTCCTCCAAGTCCAGGCACCTAAGTTCAGGAGGAATTTTCCCACTAAACACTGGTCCTTTCCCTTCTAATCAAAACCCAGTCAGAGGCTTGTGTACTGCTCCCAGTGTCTTCACAAAAATGTTTGGCCCCTGTGATTGCCTTCTGCAAAACATGAGGCATCCAAATTTACCCTTATCTGGACAACTGCCTCATTCAAGCCAAGAGTCAGTCAAAGATCCTCAAGGATCTGGCCTTCACCCACACCCTACTCTCTTCCCTAGTGTTCACCATAAACCTCAGCAAATCCAACACAAACCCTTACATCAAGATAGTTTTCCTGTGGGCTCTGCTGGATTCCTCCCTCCAGAAGGCCTTCCTTCCCCAAGACAAGGTTTCCTTCTTAACTCAATACTTCCAGGACATTATGCAGAGGCAAGGCCTTTCAGCCAGGGTATACCTCAGAGCACTGGACTACATAGTATCTTGTATTCCAGGCTACATGTGAAGAAGCTTCAGTGGTATCTCAAAAAGTTATGTTACTCAAAGTTCCTGGAGATGGAAATCTAGCTAATTCACTGCCTCAGGGAGGAATTGGCATGGTGGGCATGAGCATGTGCATTGAACCAGGATCTCCCCTTCAGGTTCATCCCTCAAGGTCAAACCTTAAGCACGGGTGCATCAGACACGCACTGGAGAGCCCATTTCCAGCACCTCCTATCCCAGGGCAAATGAGAAGAGCAGTTCACACACAGGCATATAAATTGGAAGGAATTGATGGCAGTAAGGAGGCCATGGTGGCCTTCAGGAATCACTGGAAACCAGGGGTCCTACTTATGAAAACAGACAGCACAACAGTCATGTGGTACATAAACACACAAGTGGGCACCCACTCCTACCCTCTTTGCGAACTGGCAAGGCATATCTGGGATTCAGCTGATGCTATGGGGTTGCACCTGATGGCTCAGTACCTTCCTGGAGCTCAGAACACTCAAGCAGACTGCCTCAGCAGACACTTAATGGATCCCCATGAGTGGCAGCTGCATCAGGAAACATTTCTCCACATAGTCCAGAAATGGGGACCCCTCAAATAGACATATTTGCCACTGACAAAAATATTCAACTAAAATGATTGTATTTCAGGAGCAAACTTCACACAGCCTTAAGGACAGATTCCTTCTCCCTGTGGAGCTACCTATTTCTTTATGTATTTCCTCCCCTGTCTCTCCTTCCAAGGGTCCTCCTAAAAATCAGGGAAAACTGGCCCAGGCAGCACTGTTACCCCCTGCTACAGAGTTTGACCGTGGCAGTTACGTTAGAGAGTGGAGCTGCGGACTCAAGCAAATGGAAATCTCATGCACCCCAACCTGCAGACTCTCAAACTTTCAGCCTGGATAATTCATCAAAATTCTACCCTGAGTGCACTCCCTGAGTAGTCAGGTGTTTAATATCCTCAAAGAGTCTAGAAGACCCAGTACTAGGAAAACATACTCTGCCAAGTGGAAAAGATTCCCTATTTGTTTTCAGCAGCAAGGCCTCAACCCTGTCTCAACCAACATTCTAGCCATTTTAGACTACCTGACTATCTTGGTGGGCAAAGGCCTATCATTTTCATCTTTTTCATCCATTAAGATACATGCTTCTGCCATTTTAGCCCACATCCCTATTCTTCCTCCTATCTTTTTCTACCCCATAATGAAAGAGTTCCTTAGGGGAGTGCTGCATGTCAGACCTCCCAGGATGCAGCCTACCCCCTCCTTGGGACTTCAGCTTTGTCGAGAAAAATTGACCTTATGCCCCTATGACCCAGTTGATGTTCTTCGTGTTTCACTGTTGCAGTCATTACATTTGGGTAATCCTGCTGGCAAGTTGCCCTCAGTCAGCCTGAATTCCAAAGTCTTGGGTCCTGCGTTGGCTGCTGTCACCCCTTCCCTGACGTCAGGGGTATAAAAGAAGCATCCGATGCCATTTTCTTCAGTCTTTCTTGCCGCGCGGTGCCTGAAGCAGAAGCAGTTCGCAAGTGCCAGTCGGCCGACTCCTGAGATTTTCGTGTTCGAATTTCAGATCCGAAGTCTTCAATAAAGCTAAGTACCCCCGTTGGGGAAACTTTTTTCTTGCTTCAGACCGATGTCAGAAAAAGTAAATAATTGTATTTTTTGTGGAAAGCAAATACCTCATAAGGACTTTCATTCTTACTGTATTCCTTGCCTAGGCCCTGATCACAACGTTTCTGGCTGTCGATTTTATGCTAGATTTAACCAACGCACTATTAAGCATTGGTATGATTTTGCTTTAAACTATTTTGGACGCCAGTTTAATTATCCAGAAATGTCGTCGGATAGCCATCCGACTACCGGAGTTCACAAAAAATGCAAAGAAAAGGAGAGAGATAAACAACCGAGGCCCAAAACCGACGACGATTTGTAGCATCTGATGCCTGCTACTTTAGAATCGCAGGCCGCTACTGACTCCCACGTGGAGTCGGCCATGCCACTGGAAACTCAAGGTATTGGAGCCTCGGATATTATTCCCTCAGATGGGTCTGGAGCCGCTGAGCAGGCTCCGGCTTCTGAGGGTGTACTCAGACCTAAACATCTTTACATTAAACCGACTTTGGCTTCAAAGGCAAAGACTAAAGCTCCTTCTAAAGCAAAGAAGCAAACTCAAGGGCCACGTGGACAGGACTCTATGCCCAAAAAACAGATGCTCAAAATGGCTGAAGACTTGATTACCTTGATCAGGGGTTCCAATCCCCCTCCTGATAAGAGGCCTAGGCAAGAGACTGACTATGAATCCTCAGATCAGGTTTCTATTTCTTCTGATTCCTCTTCTGATCAGGAATACTTTCTTCCCCCGTATAAAGATTCTGATGCTGAAGAATCTGTACTTTCAGCTTCTCCTCCAGAGGACTATTCTTTTGGAGAAACCTTGCATACCATGAGGGAGCATTTCCATTGGGAGAGCCAAGATTTTTCAGAATCTAAGAAGAGGCTCAGGGATTTCCTTTTACTACCTCAACACAAGCCTCTAGCCATTCCCAACTGTGTTAGACATTGTAGATGTGTTTTCGGAGTCTAGTCTTACCCCTGACTCCTTACCTCCAGCTCCAGTTAAGCCTGACAGGTATTACAATGTTCCTGACTCTCATAAATTCCTTTTTAAAAACCCTGCTGCAGACCCAGAAACTATATCACAGGGTCCTAAAGGAGTTAAGGCTTTCGCTGCAAAAAACCCTACCCCCTCTGACAAGGATTCTAGGGGACTGGATAGATGGGGAAAAAAGGTTTACACATCTGCTACCTTGGCTATAAGGGCCTGAAACTATCAGTTTCATATGCTCAAATATCAGCAACATGTCATGGCATTGCTTAAACAGAAAATGTTAAACTCTGAATATGCAGAAAACAGGGAAATGCAGGATTTATTGCATGCAGCTGAACAAGTTGGAAAGCATACTTTGAAATGTGGTTTTGATTCTTTGGAGGCCTCCTGCAGGGCCGCAGTTACGGGTTCTGTAATTAGGAGGCATGCTTGGTTAAAGGAACAAACTCTGCCTGATCATGTCAAAGTTAAATTATTAGATGCACCTTTACAGCATGATACTTTGTTTGATGTTAAGGCAGAAGAGGTGTTACAGAAAATGGAGGACAAAGCTAAATCTATGCAAACTGTCAAAGATTTCTTGCAAGTACAGCCGCCTAGGTTTAGTAGACACTGGCCTACAAATAATTGGTCCTTTCCTGTGTCACACAGACCTCAAAGGGGCAGATCCAGATGCCCCAGAGGCAGATCCCAGGCGCAAGGTTCATACAGGTCAAAGCAATGGGGTGCTTCTACCGCCAAAGTTGGAGAAGATAAATCACAACCATACAGGAAACAGTCCCAATGACTTCCCCCTGCCTGCACCAAGCACTTATCTCCTGACAGCACCCTTAGGGGGAAAATTAGCAGTTTTTTCTCAAAATTGGCACATTATAACCCAGGACAAGTGGGTTCTAAATATAGTGTCACAAGGCTACAAGTTCCATTTCCATACCCTGCCAAAGGCA
This sequence comes from Protopterus annectens, assembly GCF_019279795.1. NCBI lineage: Eukaryota > Metazoa > Chordata > Ceratodontiformes > Protopteridae > Protopterus > Protopterus annectens. Next base: position 1,008,096,004 of record NC_056732.1, read on the forward strand.
AACAGCTGGCCAGATCTGCAAAAAATCAATGGGCAGAGGCACAAAAACAAGTCTCAACCCTCATGGATATGGGGGCCATTCAACAAGTACCAGAGCAAGAGCAGGGACAAGGATTTTACTCAAGACTGTTCCTGGTACCCAGAAAGGACAAAGCCTGGAGACCGGTACTGGACCTATCTATTCTGAGCACATTCCTGGATATACCAAAATTCAAAATGTTGACTTTGCAGCAGCGTCCGCCCATGCTGGGCAAGAACACTTGGCTCGTGACTTTAGTCCTAAAAGAGGCATACCTGCATGTCCCAGTCAGACAATCATGCAGAAGATACCTGAGATTCAAGGCTGGCTCAATGCATTACCAGTTCTCTGCACTGCCCCTTGGCTTATCTACTGCGCCCAGAGTCTTTACAAAGTGCCTGGCACCAGTAATTGCAGTCTGCAGACAAAGAGGAATACAAATATATCCTTACTTGGACAACTGTCTAATCCAAGCAGAGAACAAGGACATTCTTTTACAGCATCTGGCATTTGTGAAAAGACTTCTAACATGCCTAGGGTACACAGTCAACGAAAAGAAATCAAAACAAATACCCTCTCAAGAGATAATATTCCTGGGTACAAGCTTAAATACAACTGCCCAGATGGCTTATCTGACGCCAGACGAACAAAGGCAACTGACTACCTATTTCAAAATGTTGGCAACAAAGGCCCAGTTATCTGCAAGAAAAATTCTGCAGGCTTTGGGCTTCATGGCATCCTGCATCCTACTAATTCCATATGCAAGACTGCATATGAGGAAACTTCAATGGTACCTAAAAAGTGTTTGGACTCAACATTGCCACAGCCTGGAAACAATGATTACTGTCATTCCCTGCCTGCAACAGGAGTTTTGATGGTGGTCACCAGAAAAAGGGACAGCCATTTACATTACCCCCAGCCAGGCAGATACTAACAACAGATGCATCAGATTATGCCTGGGGGGTCCACATGACAGGAAGATGCATTCAGGGCACATGGTCCTCAAACCAAATGCATCTACATATCAATCAGAAAGAGATGCTAGCTGATCAAAATGCCCAGACAGCCTTCAAGGACCTACTTCATCCGGGACAACTACTGATAAAGACAGACAACACCACTGTCATGTGGTATATAAACAAGCAGGGAGGCACACATTCTTACCCCCTTTGCAGACTAGCCATGACTTTGTGGGATACAGCATTAACTTACCAAGTACATCTGCAGGCACAATTCCTTCCAGGAAAGGAAAATACTCTGGCAGACGAACTAAGCAGAAACCTTATGGATCCCCACGAGTGGCAGCTGGATCCACAAGTCTTCAGCATAATAACAAGGAAATGTAGATGCCCGGACATAGATCTATTTGCGTCCCCTTACAACTACCAACTAAAAAGATTCTGCACAAGGTCTTATCACAGACAAGCATAGAAAGTGGAAGCCCTATCTTTCAGCTGGAAAAACCTATCAGTATATGCCTTTCCTCCACTGCCTCTCCTCCCCAAGGTACTCCTAAAGGTCAGACAGGAGAGGCCAAAGATGATACTGATTGCCCCATACTGGCCCCGCCAGTACTGGTATCCAGTCCTAAGGAACTTGTCTCAATGCCCAGATTGGACCTTACCTCAAATACCTCATCTACTGTCCCAGCAAAACAATCAGATCCTGCACAGCCAACTCAGGACTTTAAACCTGGCAGCATGGTGGATAATGTAGTCATACAAAACACACCTCTCAGTAAAGCTGTGATGGATGTCATTTTGGAAGGCAGAAGGCCTAGTACTAGAAAATCTTATGCTGGAAAATGGAAGAGATTCTGTGATTGGAACCAGGCACAAGGATCTGGTTCAGCTGTACCAAATACTCCACAAATTTTGCAATAACTAGCTGAGATGCTGAACAAAGGCCTATCTTTTTCATCAATTAAAATTCATGCCTCTGCCATTTCGGCTCATTACAATACAGAACCACCAATCTTTTCTCATCCTTTATTAAAACAGTACCTCAGAGGAGCCAACAATCTAAGGCCTCCAAGGAGATCACCAGTACCTGCATGGGACCTCAACTATGTCTTGGAGAAACTCACCCTGCCTCCTTTTAAGCCAGCTGCTACTGCTGATATAAAGTTTTTATTTTGGAAAACAGCTCTGCTCCTACCAATAACTTCTGCAAGACGAGTTTCAGTGCTACAGGCCCTCATGGCTGTGGAACCTTTCATCATTTTTTTATCCAGACAGGGTCTCTCTGAGGACAAACCCAACATTTATGCCTAAGGTGGTATCCAGTGTGGCTCTTAACCAAACAATTCATCTGCCAACTTTTTATCCAAATCCACAGAACAAGGGGGGAGAGAATTCTGCATTCTTTGGACGTACACAGACAGCTTAGATACTACTTGGACAGAACCAAAGTTTTCAGGAAGACAGAGCAATTACTAGTGGCATATGCTGCAGGATCACAAGGAAAGGCTATCTCAAAACAAACTATTTCAAAGTGGATAGGCCAATGCATTAATTTCTGCTATTCTCACCATGGCAAGCCAGTGCCTAAGGGCATTAGGCCACATTCTACCAGAGCAGCAGCCACTTTAACAGCCTTTCTCAGGGGAGTACCAACCAAAGACATTCTAGAGGCTGCTATTTGGAATTCAGTGCACACCTTTACAAAGCACTGTCATCTGCCACTCTACTCTAAATCCAGGGTAGGCTTTGCCACTGCAGTTCTGCAGGGCCTCATAACTGCTCCTAATACTGTTTAGCTCCAGCCTCCCAACCATAGCTTTGGGACTCTACCCAAATGTAATGACTGCAATAGTGAAACACAAAGAACATAGTACAGTTGTGTACACTTAACATAAATGTAGATGTTCGAGTGTATTCACTGTTGCAGTCCAGGTTACCCGCCCGCCATCCCCCTTTCTTCTGATGGAACTTATCTTTCCTTCTCTGATTTATACAACCTATGTGGTGTATTTGCTTGTAGATGAAGGTAAAGTTTATATTGGTGCATGTATTTTTATACATATAAATTTTGGCTACCCTTTTAGGGGGCACCTGACATCTGGGGCAAGAAAAACTAAAGAAAATGGCGTTGGATGCTTCTTTTATACCCGTGATGACATGACATCAGGGAAGGGGCGACAGCAGCCAACGCAGGACCCAAGACTTTGGAATTCAGGCCGACTGAGGGCAACCTGCCAGCAGGATTACCCAAATGTAATGACTGCAACAGTGAATACACTTGAACATCTACATTTATGGTAAGTGTACACAACTGTAGTATTCCACTGATTTAAAATTCTTCACCTGGAAGACTGCCCTTTTACTGCCTGTCACCTCAGCTAGAAGGGTCTCCGAGTTGCAAGCCCTCATGGCAGTGAAACCCTTTCTTGTATTCCACCCAGACAGAGTATCACTCAGAACTTACCCTTCCTTTATGCCCACGGTGGTCACAGACACTTCCTTGAACCAAGCCATATACATGCCTACTTTCTTCCTTAAACAACAGAACCAAGGGGAAAGAATCTTTCACTACTTGGATGTACACAGGCAACTTTGCTACTGCCTTGACACAACTAAAACTTTCAGAAAATCAGAACAACTGTTTGGTTTTCCTTCAGAGCCCAAGTCAATGGAAACAGTCTCCAAACAAACTAGCTCCAAGTGGATCTCCCACAGTATTCCCTTTTGTTATACCTACCACAGCAAAAAGCCTTCTGAATCTGTTAGGAACCGCTCAACTAGGGCCACTTCTACCTCCACTGCATTCCTGAGGAGAGTACCTGCCAAAGACATTTTGGAAGCAGCTACCTGGTCATTGGCGCATACCTTTACTAAATACTACCACCAGTCAGCCTTCTCCAAGTCCAGAGCAGGATTTGCCACTGCCATCATGTAGGGCATCCTCTATTCTCCTTAAGGCACCTACCACCCTCATCTCAGCTTTGGGGATCATCTCATAAGTCAGGACTGCAGCAGTGAATTACAAAAAACCCGTTCTCCTTACAGTAACATTTTATTTTTCTGTCCTTCTCTTCCAGAGGACCCTCTGCAGGGATGCTGTATGGGCCTCCTTTCCTCTTACCTTATCCCTTGCTTAAAGTTCATCTATGAGGCTCCTACCTTCTAGGGGCAAGGAAAAGCTGATGACATGGCATTGGCTGGCTCCCTTTATACTCAGCTGTACTGACATCAGGGTAGGGTGTCAACCAACCCAGGGAGGAAGGTTTTTATTTACTCTGGTAGTCGGGCCGACCAAGGGCTTCCGAAGCAGAAAATCTCATAAGTCAGGACTGAACAGTGAATACACTTCAACATCTACATTTATGGTGAGTGTACACATCTGTACTTTCATGAACATCCTCTATGATAGTCACAAGCTGTTAGGTCTCATGGTAAAAGCTAAGTGAGGAGGCCTAGACCTTCACAGCTGTAGGTTTGAAATTTTGTACTCTTTGTTGGACCTCCTCTAGGGTTCAGAAGAATGCTTGGAAATTATGATCTCAGCAGCTGTTCGCCTAAGGTATTAGGTCTAATGTTAATTGTAAAGAAAATGGAACACTGTCATGTGTGTTAACATGTCTGGCAGGAGATTTGTGTATATTCTCAGATTTACTTGTTTTGTATGCCAACATGTCTAATTGTGAAAATGTAAATAAGTTTTTAAAACATTGAGTATCTCCCTTCATATACAAAATGTTTAAAGAATCTGTCAGTGTTTTGATACATTTCGAATTGCACATGTTTGTGAGGGAAATTCTAAAATGTAAACTGTCTGTAGAGAATCAGCTGAACAGTAGGTGATGTTATTAGAATGTTCCTGGTTGCTAGGTGATTATTTGAACAGCTGATTGACAGGAAAAATAATTTTCTTAAACAGCTGACTGTTATTTTTAAAATAAGACAGTTGGGACTGTTAACCTGGAATATGTAAAAGAGACTGCTTAAGTCAGTGCTGGGCAGTTTGTGAAGAGCAACAGTTAATTGAGAGTTATAGTCAGTTACAGTGCTGTGCAGAAGATGCCCAGAAAAAGGGCTCACCAAAAAATGTAAGACTGCCTTTGCCTTGCTGTTATGTTTTAGATTAGATCAGGGACAGTGTTCTCTAGTTAGATTAGGAAAGCTTAGTTATTTAGCTAGAGTTTTTTTTAAATGATGGACTTCTATACTACAATTTAATTTTATATTTCTGGTGATTGAAATTTGGTGTTTATTGAAAGTTATTGATTTACATTATTGCAATCATTTTACTTATTATTATTTTTTTTTTCATTACTTTAAATAGTGGCTGGACAATCAGTGTGTTCTTTAGAGATTAGAGAGTGCATATACCTGTTTGATACTCCCCAGGTTACCTTGAATGCCTGGCTGCTTCTGGTTATAGTTATTTATTTTGATGTTTAATTTTTAATAATTGATCACCCTTATAGGACGTGTATATCTGTCTGACTCTGGTGGCAGCATTACCATTTTTATTGAGGAGGGGACACAGCTGGAAATCTTTGTCAGGCTTCCCGTAAGTGTTTGTGTGTGAGTGAGTCAGAGATCTTAAACTGGAACACATTGCTCTGAAATGTATGATAAGGGATTACATTTTGGGTAGACAGAGGTATATAGTCCAGTCCTAGGAAAGTAGAACGTGTTCCTGTTGTGCTCTTAAGGGAAATTGTGGAATTTTACTCTTGCGTGTTCTGTGCTCTGCTGTTTTCCATGATGCTCCCACACTGGAGTCAGTGGTGAGGATTCAGGCTGCTTAATTACTGACCCGGGTTTTAAGTGGGGGACGTCGCATTATTGTTGGCAGTCTGATGGGGTATTGATTGGACGTCACAGTCATGACCATTTTTGTAGTGCCATTTGACAAGCTTCATATGAGGTTCCTGCAGTGGATCCTCAACAGCCAGTGGTACATTGCAGGGATCCTATAACAGTCCAAATAAAGCTGTCCCATGTTTGCAAATGTCAGCTACCTTGGTGGCTTCACTCTCCTTGTTTGGAACTGGGCAGTCAGTTTTCCTACCTGTGCACGAGTTATTATCATTACAGCAGCTTCTTCCATGGTGTGGGGACTATTACTGGAACAAACAGTCCTAGGAACATGGTAACAGGTGGATGCCCATCTGTACATATCCCTGGAGATGAAGATGGTCCTTCTTACACTACAAGTTTTACACAGCTGACTTTCTTGAGGTGTAGTAGACATTCACTTGGCAACGTCCCAGTAATATGGCATATCAACATGGAACAAAACATTCCTATCCCTCTGTCAGTAAGTCACAAGATTTTGGGACTGGGGCATATTGTCTCAGCACTGTCTCTTTGCAGCACATTTTCTTGGACAAGCCAATTTGCAAGTGGACAGCCTCAGCTGTTGGCTGTTAATGTCATGCGAGTGATCAGTATGCTGTTTTTCTGTTAAGGTTAGCCTTGCTATGCCCAGGCTTCCCTGACCATTACCAGTTGCAACAGCTTTTTATGTCTAATTACAAAACAAGGGCAGGTATCCAGTGGTCTAGTTTAGAAAAGCTCTCCAGGTCTCCTTTTCACTTTTCTCCCATTTTCTATTGTTCAGAAATTTCAAATGTAAAGCTGAGTAGTATAAAGCCAAGATCATAGTCATAGCCCCGTTTTGGTCATTACAGGTTTGGTTCCCTTTACTATGTCCTCAGTTTCTGAAAACCCCTCTCTGCCTGAAACCAATCAGAAACCACTTCATCTATCCATCCATCCATCCACCAATTCAGCAAGCCTTACCTGGATCATCTGTCTGACTAACTGCATGATTACTGCACTTCTAATAATGACCAGGGATCCGGCATACTCAGAAAAGATGATCCAGATCTTCACTTCTGCCCAGAAGCCTAATACCAGATGAACTGTAAGAGGTTATGGACTAAATTTGATATATGCACCACTTCTCATGGAATCTATGCTTTCACAGCTTCATTTCCAGCTGCTGTTCTTTGATAGTTCACTTGCTGGCTCTCTCTTACTTTTAAGAAGGTCTAAACTGTTATTCATTGACATCCATTAAGATATGCAAATCCTTTCTTAAGGGCTGCATTTTACTTTGACTCCCAGTTAAAGAGTCTGTATTCTGTTGGAGTCTCAACTTCAAGCTTGAATAGCTAACCTTTCCTCCCCTTGGTCTAATTTCTTGGACAAACCTTAAGTTCATAATTTGGAAAACATTCTTGTTATGTGTCACTCTCAGCAGAGAAGTTGCGTCAAACCTTCATGTCTGTCTGATTTTTTTTTTAATAAAAGCAGAGTGTCCTTACAGACTAAACTATATTTCTTAATGAAAGTGTCCATGGAAATTGATTTAAGTAAAGCAGTTAATTTGCATCTGTTCTGTTCACAGTACTACAATAAAAGGGATTATTTATTACATTGGATGTGTATGTGCAGTTGTACTTCTAGATGAACAAGGCAGAAACTGTCAGAATGATAATCAACTGTATCCTGTGCAGTTAATAAATTGGGTCAAAATTGTTTATAGTCAGATTGTCCAGGTGGCTTTACTGTATTAAATATTGCTGTCACAAGTATAATACAGTTCCTTCCAAACCTAAGGTGCATTGTACAAGAACAATGAATGTTTCTCCAGCTTTCTCTAGAAATGCTTCTGTGGATATTTGTGTAGGTATGGCTTGGACTTCTCTGCATAATTTTTCAATACATTACAGGCTCGATGCAGTCTCTAGGCTCATATATACCTTTAGGTCCAAAATAGTCAGAGATACTCTTTCATAATACCACCCAAGAAGAACTGGGGATTCTGTCCTACAAGTTAAAGTGAGTGTAGTGGATCATGCAAAATACAACAGCTATACCTACCATAATGATACTACTCTATGATCCATGTCTGTCCACTTCAGCATCCTCTCCCACTTTCCTCATCCTAGGAAAATAGGGTCCTGGATGGATGTTAGTGAGTTATTTGTGTTGTATCTGTTCTCACTGTTCAAGTTCACACTGAGCTCAAGAGAAAGGGAGGAGTCATAGAGCACTGCGAAAGAGAGGGTTAAAGCCTGGAATGTTTTAGCTGACAAGGTGACATTTTCTGCAAGAGTTACTGCTACTGGTTGAAGAGGATAAACATTGATCTTGAGTAGTTGTTGTTATGGTAAAAACATAACTCGTTACTTAATGGCTGGCTGCAGCATAGCCTGCCTTTGAGCATAGGTGCTTACAAGAAAAAAAAGCCAAACTGAAACAGTAGAGCAGGTGCCTCTGATCATATCCCTGACAAGGATGGTCCCTTTGGAGACCATTTTAGCAGGTAAAAATGTATCTGTTTTGTTTCCATGTATCTCAGCATAGAAAGACTCTGGCACGTGCTTCAGCCTGCTTTGGTGTAGTTATTTAATATTTTTTGTTTTAATTTTCTTTAAACAACTTTGTCAGTCACATTACTGATTTGCAATAACTTCACATATATTAATAACAAAAAAGCAGTATCACTGTAATTGTTTTAATTTGTTCAGACTTTAATCTTCCCTTTATTGTATTTTGCAGTGGATTTTGTACGTTGGCTTTGTGCTGTATCTATGGATGAACTTGGCTCTGCTACACATCCCCGAATGTTCAGCTTACAGAAGATAGTAGAGATCTCATATTACAACATGGGTCGTATCAGACTACAGTGGTCTAGAATATGGGAAGTAATTGGTGATCATTTTAACAAGGTACTATTGTCTGCTTGATTTCCTTAAAACTTCTGTTTTGTTTGATGGTTCATAGGTAGATATTAGGCAAGCAGTCCAGGAGACCATTAAGCAACTTAGGCCAAACTTCCAGTTCCTCTGAAACACTGTGTGGTTAAGTGACTTGCTAGAGATCACATATTAGGAAAATGAAAGTAGAAAGATTTGAATTCTGTACACTTGACACAGGAAGCACATCATTAATTGCACTAACTGCTGGATAAACTTTCTACCTTGATTTTGAACAACTATGGTAGGACTCAAACCTACAGTCTTGTGATCCGAATTCAGACACCTTATACATTTGACCACATGAACCAGTTTTTGCTTGTAGGGTGACTTTTAGGCTGGGTGACGTGATTTGAAGTAGTTCTTTTTTTATAACTGAAAATGTTTTAGTTTTTGGCAGATTAACAGTGCAGTAGTGTGCCTACAAGCAGCATGTAACAGTTCATTTTCTGAAATGAAAAGTATTATTTATGTCTTTAAATCCCCCAGCAGACTTGCAGAATATTTAAAATCAGATTGTAAGATCATATCAGATACACAAAAAAAATAGAAAGTTCTGTGATACTTCAGTGAATAGCATGAATATAATGAACACTTGCTCAAAAGTACTGTTCTTCAGTGCATTTGTTTAACTGAAAGAAGCAGTTTTAATGTTACAGATCAGGTTTCATATAAAGAATTCTTACCTCTTTTGAAATTTAACACCCTCAATCATTTTGGTTTAAATTAGGGGCATTGTTGAAGAAGCTTTGTTTGATAATTGTTTTACATATTGTTGGTTTATTATTGGTTCTTTCTTAACTGTGTTTTACTTTTTTTAATTTATTCTGTTCTGCTTCCCCTCTCTTCTGTCCCTTCATTCCTATGAAGGCGTTAGCTGAGTTGTCAGAGTTTTTATGTTTTTATCATGCTTTGTAACTAGCTTTTGGTTGTTTTAATCTTCTGAAATGAGCCTGATGGTTCTGAGACATATATAAATCAAGCTCTGACTGAGACCCAGCTGGTTTAAATTTGAGTAGTAGCATGGGTGCTGGAGGAGTCCATGGGGTGGGAGAGACGCTGCTTGACCTACAATGTAGGTGCCACTTGGTGAAGATTAGGAAGCACAGCAAGCAGTTAAAGAGGAAAAAAGTAGGAGTGCTTCTGACTGCCAAGCAGTATGTAGCACTGTAAGTGGGCAGTGTGTGAGTATGTACTTCATATACATACCAAGGGGCCAAAATTACAGGGTCTGTTATGGTAATGCATCCACAAACTGCAGTTACAGAAGAATTGACTTAAGAACATGAAAAAATTCTTAACTTCAGCAGGTTGACAGCAACAGTTACCACATCACTTCCTCTTCCAGTGCATTCAGATGTTCTGATGGAGGAAGTGGATACTAATATGTTGTCAGGTAGTAGCAGCTTTATGGTAATAGGGCCAGGAGAAGAAACATACCTACAGGGAAAAAAGTTAAAAAAGTAGGTTGTAGCAGTGGATATTGAGCATAGATTAATCACAGAAAGAAATTAAAAAGGGGTGCTATTTTTATTTGAAGATGCTTGCCAAATCAGCAACCACTGGTGATTACAATGTTCTTACTAGGGTAAGGTAGGGACAGATCCAGCACTAGATGATCTAGGCAGCTGCCTAGGACTCACTGCTGGGTGGGGGCCCAGACATAAGAATAATTAAAAAAATAACACATTTTCCTGCTTCAGCATTTAAAAAAAAGTTTGTTTTGCTAATGTTTTTTCTCTCCTGAACACTGCAGACTCATCAACAGCTTAATTTCAGTTCTCCCAGTGTGAAAAAGAAACTGAGAAATAAAAGCCAGTGATATTGTCAGCTTGAGTAAAATTCATTTACTGGCTAGTAAGTACACTGCCTGAATGCAGTCAAAGAAGAAAAAGAAGAAATTGAGATATCCTGAAAGAAAATGAAATAGAAAAGGTGAAGAGAAAACACTAACTGGGAAGAATCATGCAGCAGTTCAGCAGAAATTAGTTCATGTTTCAGCTTTGGTCCAAGAGATGGTTTCCATTAAGCTAGAGATAAAAATAAATCAAATGTACTAAGAGGTCATTAAAATAAATGAAATATTGAATGAGTATATAAGCTCAAATAACAAAAGGCTGAAAAAAATAAAAGAAGTTTTAACTAGCTATTCAGGTGAACTGATAAAACTGCAAAAATCAGAGGATGAAATGAAGAAAAAAACTGGCTAAGCATGAGACTTCTCAAGAAGAGCTGGTTCAAAAATGGTAGGCTTAGAAGACAGAGGATGCAAGGAAAACCTGACATTTTCTTCTGTACCAGAGAAAGTAGAAGTAGACTGTATTAATTTTATGAAAGCATAAATAAGCAACTGGACTAGTATTCCACAGCATAATTTGTTAATTGGAAGGGCCTGTCAATTGTATGCACCAAACCTGACCATGGGAAGGCAGCCAAGACCTGTATTAGTAAAGATGTAGTCATATCAGCATGAAGAGTTGATCCTGATAAAACTGTGGAAGAAGGGAGGATTTATGAAAAATGATTATTCAATGTACACTAGTTAGAAAAAAACAAGTTTATCCCAGCAATCAGGGAATATTGAGAGACAAGTATGGGATTCAAGATGCTGTATCCAGCTGCCTTCAGAGTACTTATTCCTGGAGGATCAAAGGCATTTTTGTGTGCAGAACAGGCTGAGGAAAAAATATAGTTTATCTCACAAAAAGTGAGTCAGCAAACGGGACTCTTGCTTGTCATTCTTCTGACAGTAGAGCTCATAGAGACTTTGCCAGTGTAACATTTTCCACTGTTCCATAGGAAAATACTTGAGACAGAAAAAGTGCAATAGTTCACTAAAAGAATCAGGAGCAACTTGGACTTGAACCAGAGTTTGGTGTTGGGAAATAGAGATGATGTGAAGGAAGACCTGCAACACTGAAATTAGTGATAAATAGAACCCTATAATGGATCAATCACATTTGTGAAACTGGCTTTGCAAAAAGAAATGGTTGAGAAAGATTGGGCTATTGTGGCTTTGTTAAACTTGTGGGTGGACTCTGAAACATATACCCTACTTTGTCATTAATGTTGAGAATCACACTGAAGGGGGGGTTAATGTAAGTAAAACAGTTTTAGTTCTTATTAGTATTTGTATAAAAATGTTATGACTTAAACTGCAATTATATATAATAAAGCACTTTTGTGTAGTAAATAGTTGGGGGCATTTTCAATGTGGGGGAGTCTTTTCTAGTGACTGCTGTATGTGTTAAAGTTACTAAAGGAAAGTACTTTTTAATTGCAAGAAATGTAGGCTTTACAATATTAATGAGAAGAAAGGTTGTAAAAAAAGCAAGTTTAATGTTGATATACTCAAATCTTGGGCTGCAGGGGAGGGGTGGGGTGAAAAGTGCATTGATTATGTTATAATTATATCATATTATATTATATTATATTATATCATATTATATGTAGAATTAAGATATTTTTCTCTTATTCTTACAAGGGTGAATGCATACATTAATGCCATTGGCTTAAGTTGTAAGTACTTGTAGTCTCTTACATAATCAAATATGTTAGCTTGTTCTTTTTCATTAGCAAATGTTCAGTGGTAGTCAAGAAGTCTGCAGCTGATGGTAAATGTGAATTCTGTTTTGAGGGAAATTTACTAAGATCCATTGCTGAGTAGTTTTACATGGAGATGAACTGTCTGCAGGGAAGACCAATTAATCCTGAGAGTTCTAAGCTTTCTTTGCTGAGAAAAATGCAGAATGTAAGTGTACAATGTCAAACTGTTCAGTAAAAAGTTTGAAATTATAGGAAGTGAGTAAGATATAGTGATCTCCCTAGCAACCTTAAAACTTTAATTATACAGCTCAACCTCTTACTACAAGGAATCTGGACAAAGCCTGACAAAATGGGGGGGGGTGCAAAGGCCCAAAAATAAGGATAGATTTTAAATATTGCTCTTATAAACTTAGAGAGTTATTAGAGTAACAGGGTTACATACATTTTCTGAAGGATTTGAAGTCTGAAACTCAAATATCATTACTTGGTAACTTCAGTCCTGAGATCACCCCAATGATTAGCCAGAAAACCACAAATTTTATGAGGAGCACAGCAAAATTATGAGCTGAAAATGTGGATAGTTGAGAGGTGTGACTTTAGTGCATGTAATAGAATACTGTAGAATTTAGTTTTATTTTAAAGACAGTCGGTTCACTTTTTCTTAGAGCTAAAATTTAATGTTTTCTGAAAGCATATCAGATGTTTTTCATATGTGGGAGAGGGTAATAGACATAGGAAAAGAACAGAAAACAATCAGTGCAAGTGGGAACATAGGCTTAACTTACACTTTAGCATGGGTAACCTTACTTTTTGGTTTGGTAATGCCTCTGGGTGCAGCTGTTAATTTGGGGTAGTTGTTCCTGTCTGGAGGGTTAAACTTTATTTTTGAAGATGTACATAGTTTTCTGTGTTTGTTCTAAGTTAAAAGGGGATGACAGTGTTCTGGAAATGTTTCTATTTTTTTTTCTTTTTGAGGGTTACAAAGTATTGAAAAGTGTGACATAGGTTAAAATGGAGATGGGAAGAAACAACTGTAAAAAAGATCAGTCTGCCAGATATTAATGTATGCATGTAACAGAAAATTTGGAAACATACATTCAAAAAATAGATATTAGTGAGTGCATATAACACAAAAGTTGAAAATATACATTCAAACACTGTCATGTGTAGTAAGTGGAAACAGCAGCCTTTTATCATAATGGCTACACTGTCCATATTATCTTGGAACGTAAATAGCCGTACAGGTATAGACAAAAAGGAAGGAATATTGAAGTATGCTAAGAAATGCAGAGTGCAAATACAAATGATGAGGGAGACGTCTGAATTTGACAGAAAAAATATTTCAGGGGGGATATTCAGCAGAATATCGGAGACAAGGGAAATGGGGTGTAATTGTATTAATTGATAGAGGGGCCCCAATAGTCCTAGAATATGAAAAAGAAACAATAATGGTAGATTTGTGGTAGTAAGGGGCTATTGGCAAGGGAGGAGGATTATACTGGCATGTATTTATATTCACCGAAACTGCTATTATAGCTTAAATGTAAGAAAATTTTGGGAGACATAAACTTTCAGCAGGTAATATTATTTATAAGTGGGAACTGGAACTTGATTTGCAATAGTGAGGCTTTATCATGGGTCCTAGAAGGGGAACTATAAGAAAAGAGGGTAGATTTCTGAAGTAATTTACATAGACAGAATCCACATATTATTCCCCAAGGTGCAATAACTTGGCTAGACTAGATAGAAATTATATTTACCTGAAACATGTACATTTAATTAAAAGCTTCAACACATCGAATAACTGTTTCAAATCATGCATTTGTAAAAACAAAGTTCAAAATGCAAGGCAGTGAAATAAAATTAAGACACAAGTGGTTTTCCAGCTACCTGTTAAAAGGAAAGGAATTTAAGGAATGGGTAGTGGAAATTATTTGATAGTTATTAGGAAAGGTAACAGTGTCTTTTCTCATAAGTGAGCTAGGAAGTGGATAAAATAAAAATGGGGTTTAAATATAGGGTAGAAATAAAAGAGAAAGGGGTATGGTTAAGAAGTAATAGGAATTACTTAGAGGAGCTGACATAGTTTAAAGTATTGCAGAATAACAGGAATCTCCCAGAACAAGAAGAGGCGCAGATGGAGAGTGCTAAAGAGAAAATGGAGTATCTAGATAATATGCATGAGTTTAGAAAGATTGCTATTAAGCAATGTTAAGCAACTATTTTTTGATAATAACTGTAGGGCATGAAAACTTTTAGCACATTGACTTAGGCAACAGAAAGTAGTAAGGGTTGTTGCCAAACTTTGGGAGCCTATAACAAAAAACATAACCAGAGATCCTGTAGAGGTGTTAGAAATTTAAAAAAAATTGTATAAAGCAGAGAAATGTGGAAATCAAGAAAGAGGCACAAATAGAAATGTTATAGAAGACTTAATTATGCCAAGGTTAGAGGTAAAGGAGGCTCAACAATTAACAATTCAGACAGAAAGTGATGAGATAAAATTGATGATGTGTAATCAGTCTTCAGGAAAGTCTCCAGGAACAGATGATATTCCTGTGGAAGTTTGAAGGGAAGAAAGTGATAACGATCTGAAAGATTTTGTTTAACAGTATTTTAAAAGAGGGGAAAGTACCATCACCTTGGAAGAAAGCTGTGATGGCTGTATTACCTAAAGATGGTAAAGACCCATCAGACACATCTTCATATAGAACCATTCCAATTTTAAACCGTGATTATAAAGTGTTTACATCTATACTAACTAAAAGAATGGCAAAGGTTTTGCCAAAATTGAATAGATTTGGATCAATATAGTTTTGTGGAGGGGAGGCTTAAATGTATCAACATTAATAGAACAATGTTGATCCTAAGGGAAGCAAAAAATGTAAAGAAAAATATCACTGTTTTTGCTGGGTCGATGCAGAGAAAGCATTGCATTTGACTGAGTAATCTGGGATTTTATGAATAGGGCATTGGAAGCATTTGCATTCCCTGATGCGATAATAAGGTTAATTAGGAGGATATATAAAGGATCAGAAGCGAGAACTGAAGTAGGAGGGTTTTTCCCTAAGTTGTGTTTGAACAGAGGGACTATGCTGGGATATCCTCTTTCCCCTTTGTTATTTGCTTTATGTTTAGAGCCATTGGGAAAGAAAATAAGGGGCTCAGAAATGCAAGGATATGATTAGTATGGTAGTGAAGAAAAGTTATATTTATTTGCAGTTGATATTATTTTTTACCTGATAAGTCCAGAAAATACATCTCAGTGTTGTGGGACATTTTGAGACAATTATGTGTCTGTTTGGGATATAAAATTAGTGAAGATAAAATAAAGGCTATAGCCGTAAATTATTTGCCCACATACAAATTGGTTCAGTAATACCCATATTTATGGGGATATGATGAGAGGTAGTATTTAGGAGTATCACAGTTAAGGATATGTGGGAAGAAACTAAACAACATAATACAAAATCTGAGAAAACAGAAGCTCTTTTTTATGGATTTGGATACTAAGATACAGGCATTAAAAATGTTTTCAGTCACATTAGTTTTATATATATGTTAGGCATATTTTTATCAGCCATAGGAAAAGTTGTGGAAAATAATTAATAGAGAGGAGAAAACATACTAGATCTCATCATCACGAACATGGGGACACAATGTTCAGCACCAGAGGTGTACCCCTCATTGGTGAGATCAGATCATAAACTAATCTCAATGGAAGTCCACATCCCACCCCCACCCCAGATAAAAAAGACCACAGTGAAAAACTTCTCAAAAGCCAACTTCACACTTCTTAAGACTGGTGTGGTTTCCTTCAAGGCCCCCGAGCCAGCGGAAACCATTACCCAAACAGCTGAATCACTTACAAATGCCTTCTATCAGCACCTCCAGGACTGCATGGATCAGGCAATCCCAAACAAAACAAAGACTCTTTGCACCAAAGGCAAGCGCCCAGTCTGGTGGACCCCAGCCATTAACAAGCTCTACAATAAAAGGAGAAAGCTACTACAAGATAGAGCAAAATCCTTAAAAGGGAAGACACCCTTGATCACTATAAGTAAAAAACTACGATCGCTCATAAAATCATCCAAGGCAAATTTTGAAAGAAAAGTCACTAAGGACTCAAAAGACAATCATAAGGCCTTTTTTAGCTATGTTAGAAACCAGGGAGGAAACTCCCAGATATGCTCAGAATTAGTTCAAAATGATGTAAAAATCACTGAACCAATAGACATTGCCAACATACTGGCTGACAGGTTCAGTGCTAATTTATCTCCCCCCTCCCTCCCCCCCAAAAGGAGAGATATCTATCCCAGCAGATTGTAGCCTCCCACACATCTCAAATGCTCAGGTGAAAACTGCTCTCTCCAAGGCAAAAAACAGAGCATCTATGGGACCAGATGGTGTCCCCGGTTGTGTACTCCACGAACTCAATGAGGAACTAAACCCGCTGTTAGAGCAGCTGTTTAATCTTAGCCTCACCTCAGGATACGTACCCAAGGAGTGGCGTATGGCAACTGTGGTCCCGCTTCACAAAGGCGGTGCCTCCACTGACCCTGGAAATTACCGCCCCATCAGCTTAACAAGCCTAGTCTGCAAAGCTATGGAGAGGATCATAATGGAACTCATAAATAAAGACATAGGGGACTTACAGACATTGGATCCAACCCAGTTTGGCTTTGTCAAGGGTAGATCATGCCTTTTAAACTTGGTTGATTTTTTTGAAACAGTCACCAAGGCCATTGATGAGGGCAAGGCAGTCCACACAGCTTAACTTGACCTTGCAAAAGCTTTCGACACAATACCCCACTCGGGTATCATAGAAAAACTCACCAACTTAAATGTAAACCCATACGTCACAAGATTGGTTGCAAACTGGCTAAGTGACAGAACCCACAGGGTCAGAGTGGCTGGCGCCATGTCAGACTCCAAGCCGGTCACAAGTGGTGTCCCACAAGGCTCAGTCCTGGGCCCCCTCATGTTCAGCATCTACTTTTCAGAAGTACAGGCAAACACAGGAGGATTATGGCTGACAAAGTTTGCAGATGACTGCAAATTGGGCCATAGTTGAAAACACATCAGACACAGATATCCTCCAGAAGGGTCTCATAGAAACAGATAACTGGTGCCAAAGCCATGGCCTAAAGTTAAACGCCAAAAATGCATAGTCATACCCTTCGAAAAACAAGGTTACCCCTAGCTACCATATAGGTGGCAATCCACTAAGCACAGAAGAGGTTATCAGGGATCTGGGGACCCAGGTTGACAGTAACCTTTCATTTGACACCCACGTTGCCAAGGTAGTTAGGAAAACCTTCTACATTGCCCACCTGATCATGAAGGGATTCACATCTAGATCAAGGGAGGTCATTGTTCCCCTGTACTCATCACTCATCAGACCAATGATTGAGTACAGTGCCCCATTCGGAATGTATCTTACCCGACACCTGCAGCAATTGGAAAGGCCCCAAAAGTTCCTCACCAAAAGGATAAAGGGTCTCAAAAATATGTCTTATGCTGCCCGACTGAAGGCACTCCAGCTCTATTCAGTCGCATACCGTCTGCTCAGAGGTGACCTGTGCCTAACGTGCAAGGCCATGTCTAACCCGGAATTGATGGACATGCTCCACCTCAAAAATCTAAATCCATAAGAAATACAAGAGGAAGAGACTTAAACCTTAACACAGTTATAAATAGGACATGCTGGAGGGACAGATTCATCACCCAGAGACTCCCTATGCTGTGGAACAAAATCCCAGTACATGTGAGGCAGAGCACCTCGCTGGCCCTGTTCAAGAGAAATCTTGATCAATGGATGGGAGATCGCAGGTTTACCCCGGGGATCACCTCAGTGTCACTGCTAGACAGAGGCATGGTAAACTAATGGGCATAGTACCTTTCAAACTTAAGGGGTGGTGAAAGCCACATAACTTTGGGCTAGGCTTATAAATGCCCTAGGGCAACTAGCCTAGTATAAACCTATGAACCTATGAGATTTGAGGGAATTTGTCTGGGAGAGAAAGAGGACAAGAGTTAAGTGGGATAAGATGTTCCTTCAAATAGAACAAGGAGTTTTAGGATTACCTGATTTGAAGGAATATTTTAGAGCTGCACAGTTAAAGCTCATTTACATAACAGAAGCAATATATTATTATTCAAAATGAAAATGGGATAATGATGAAGCAGAGGAGAAGTTCAGGAAGTAAAGAATGTGATTTTGGATACAGATCCTTGTGCAGAATAACAACAACCATACAGAATATTATATTCATAAAGTAGTTGACAGTCTTTTAAGAACTAAGCCAACATGAGACTGAAGAATGGAGATTTTGCCAGTAGAGATAACTTTAAGTAGGGGTTCAGAACATAGGCAAGATGGGGCTGGGATTGTCTGGAGAAAACTGGGAAAGGAACCAAGGTATTGGGAGCAAATAAGTATAGAGGGAATGGTAATAAGAGCGGGATGAAGATGATGTTTGAGCTGTAGGCTAACAACTACCTTTCCTTCCGCAGATTTATAGCAGAGATATGACTAAGAGAAAGTGATAAGGATTAAGTGAAAGACCTGTTTTGATAGACCTTTTAGTTGAATCTAGAATAGAAGCTGCTGTTAAAAGGGATAATTAGTAGAGCATATATAATATTGCATGATAACACTCAGAAGCAATCAGAGGAGGTTAGAAAAGGTTGGGATGAGTGTCTGCAAAAGCAGTTTGCAAAAAAATAATGGTAGGACGTAAATGTAGCTCCCAAGCATGCAACAAAGTGCAGAAGGTTTAGGATCTTTGCTTAAAAGTGTTTCCATAGGTATTTTTATATCCCAATCAAACTTCAAAGAATTGCTCCTTAGGTAGATAGCAAATATCAGAAGTGTACTGAGGAAGAAATAGGCAACTAGGAACATGCTTTTTGGGAGTACAATGAATTGGCAGATTTTAAAAATTCCCTGCAGAGTATGATTTCAGAAATATTGGGGAAGCAAATTGTTTTAACTAAGAAAATGATTCTTTTGAGCTGTGACACAGGATCTGAATTGCCTAGACATAGTAAGAACTTACTGAGTTTAATTTTGTTGGCTGCCAAAGAAGCAGTTACTAAAAATGGAAATGAAAGTGTCTAAACCAATTGTATTAGAAATATTGAATATTATAAAAGGGATAAAAGAAATGTAACAGGGAGCTTTAGAAAAGGGAATGAGTAAAGTTCATAGAAATAAATGTAGTGTTGAAGTACAGGTCAACTCTAAGGGACTCTGGCTAACAAAGTTTGCAGATGACTGCAAACTGGGAGCCATTATTGATTGAATCCCCAAATGATGTGGATACTCTACAAAAGGGCCTTACAGAAACAGATGCTTGGTGCCAGAGCCATGGGCTCAAGCTCAATGCCAAGAAATGTATTGTTATCCCCTTTGGGAAAAAAACATGTATCCATGAATTACCATATAGGTGGCAGCACACTAAACACAGAAAGTGTGATAAGAGACTTAGGGACACAGGTGGACAGTGGTCTCACCTTCGATAACCACATCGCCACAACAGTCAGGAATTCCTTCTATGTGGCACACCTCATCGCGAAGGGCTTTTCATCCAGAAAAAAGGAGGTCATTGTCCCACTGTACTCATCCCTCATTAGACCCATTATAGAATACAACGCCCCATTTGGTATGTACCTCTCAAGACATCTGCAACAACTGGAAAGGCCTCAGAAATACCTCACTAAAAGAATCACAGGCCTAAAGCAGATGCCCTACGCTGACCGCCTTAAAAAACTCCAGCTATACTCTGTCGCATATCGTCTACTCACAGGCAATCTCTGCTTAACATACAAGGCCATGTCAAACCCAGAGCTGCTGGACATGCTACACTTAAAGAAATCCCAATCCCTCAGAGCTACACGCTCCAGGGATCTAAACCTTGTCATCACAATAAACAAAACATGCTGGAGGGATAGGTTCCTGACCCAGAGACTCCCCAGACTCTGGAATAGATTGCCCATACATGTCAAGCAGAGTGCCTCTTTGGACCTCTTCAAGGGGAACCTTGACGATTGGATGGGAGAAAGGAAATTCACCCCAGGGATCACGTCAGTCGCCCTGCTAGACAGGGGTCCAGGAAAGTAAATAATGTGGGAAGAAATAGCCAGGGAATTGTTATGGCTAGGCTTGTATAGGCCCTAGGGCTGATAGCCTAGTACCAACCTATGAACCTATGAACCTATGGAAATTGTGGGAGCAATACATGCAGAATAATGCTCAGGAGGAGGAGTGAAGTTTAAGGGAATGCAGGAATTCATCAATTTGTGTATGTTGGATTGATGATAATTACAAAGAAAGAAAAGATATGTGATGTATAATGTGTATAAATGGAAAAATGTTAATATGCTTTATTTTCTTTTCTGTCAGTTTGTGTTTGCCTATGCCTTAAGTGATAATTTAATAAAGGTGATAAAAAATTCACAAAAAATATTTTTGAAGTTTTCCTTTCTCGGCAATAATTGCTGTACTACTTTAAGTAATACTTTCAGCCTCAATCAGTGAGACAAACGAGCAGGAAAGCACATACATGGCAACAGGCATAAGATTTAATTACACATCAGGAACATTCAGATGTGGCTTTAGGGAGATGGAATTCTCATTTTTCTTGTGCAGCAGAATAGACAAGCATTTGAAATGCATGTAGCTATGGGCTAAGAATTTCCAATGTTGGTCAGATACTGCGATAACAAGCAGCAGAGTGGTATGTCTATGTTTATGTACGTTTGTAAAATGCCCCAGTTAGAGAGTGGGCTTAGATGAGCGACTTCCTTAGACTCAAATCCTGTAGCTTGGCTAACTTTTTTCCCTCCTTTGACTGACTGTAATCTCAGTAATTTAAACAATGTCAGTCATTACAGTTTCAGGTTTTTGTGTATCACAATATGTATGTTGATGCAAAACCTGATTTTGTAACTTTTAAATCATTTAAAGTAGTTTACTTTTATTTGTCTACCCTTTGCATAACATCTTTGATTTTCTCTCATTTATGTTCTGTTCTTAAGTCACTTAACAAGACAGTGCTTTGGGACAACTGGAAATTTGGGCTAGGCTCCTCAATGGTCCTGGACACTGCAAGCCTAGTATGTAGTATCTATGAATTAGAGTAGTTATAGTGTAAAGGAAGGAAACTGATTATGGTAATCAAGAGCATCATCACAAGAGCCATATTCTTTGAATACGATTCTTGGTTTCCTTAATGTTCACAGTGTGTTTATTAGTTGCCTGTAGATTGGACAGCTTGAAGTTTACAGGTTTGATGTTAATTTTGAAACTATGAATGCATTTTTAAGTTAGCGTGTTTTTTGTTTGCAGGCACACAAGTATGGGCTAAAACATTTTATCACTTAGTGCAAACGAGTAAGTGTATGGGCTGTTAAAGAGCTACTGTCTCTTGTATATGGTTGGATTCCGTTGGACTTTGTCTTCTGTGTGATTCTGCCAGGTTACTTCACTAGACACATGTCCAATGGGCTGCCCCAGGCTCTTAGCAAGTGCAGTATACATTTTCTTTTTAATTCCTGCACCCTTTACATAGACATTAATTAGTACTTAACTATATGCTATTTAATAATGAATCCCAGCATGTACCTTATGGTTTAATGGGTTGCCAGAAGCATTTTCACCAAATGTGAAAATGTTTGGAAATAGAAGTCCACTGTTTTTTTTTATGACAAGTTTGTTTTCAATGTGTGAGGGTTTTGGTTTGTGTAGAAAGTTGCTGTCTGTGTTTTTTTTTTTTTTGTAAAATTTGAAATAATAGTTTTAAAGGAAATCTAGGTCTCTTTGATAATTTTAAAAGCAAAGAAGAAAATAGTATGTAAACTGACAGGCTTGTTTGCACTGTGTTTATAGTAATTTCGGGAGGAGACAGCCAAGTGATGGTATACTGGTATGACTAGCCGGGGACTGGTTCATTACCCTGCATAGGCCCCCATTTGTCCATGATCTGGCTGTATTGACTCTAGAGGTGTATGCTGCAACAGTACAGCATTATTACCCATATAAGTAGACCAGATCTTTACTGATTGATGTCTGAATGGATAGCTCATCTTGATGACAGAGGAGATATAAAGAAGTCAACAATGACATGTAGGTGTTCTGCAAGCATGTAAGGAACCCCCCCCCCCCAAAAAAAAAACAGTATGCTAAATGCAGTAATATAGTCGAGTTTTGTATGACTTGTGGGTTTTGAACAAAAGTTGCTGCAACATTTATATGGTCTGTAATGGTTTTGCTTTATTTACTGCACTAAAGAAGGAATTAATTCATTAAGAGGTCTGCATTGTGTAATATAGTGTAACCATGTTGCATTTTAGTAATATATTTTTACAGCACATTCTTTACAGCCCCCAGCTGTAAACAGCCAAGATGCCCAGGGGGAGAGAAGGATCTGAAACTCCTGACCCAGAACATTTCTGTCAGACTTCTCAGTATTGAGATACATGTGGAAGTGACAGCATTGGAGTTGAGGACATCAAGGCAGATGTAGGTGCCAAAGACTCCCAGGCTGCTGGCACTAATGCAGGGGCGAACTGGATCAGGGCCATATCTGAAGTCAAAGGAGCCAAAAAGAGGCCTGAAGGAGGAATGCAAAGGAAACTCTTAGAATTGACTGAATAAAGCCTTGAGCGGTTCAAACTGAGGAGGAGGGAATGATCCCCAGTTCCATTTGGGTCTTTAAGAAGGATCTCAGAAGTTGGTCCATGTCAACATTCTTCAAGCTCCTGGAAGACTTCACAGACCTAGTAGAAGCCCACAATGGGGACTTCTCTGGTCCAGACACCAGAAAGAAAAAATCTTGGATCCGAAATAAAGGAGCCTTGGTCCCAAAGAAGACACATCTCCAAGTGAAACTATTGGAGTGATATGTTGAAAGGGGGAAAGGTCCTACCTGAGATTGGAGTCACTGAAAACCAAGGATTCAGAATATCTCAAGTGAATGTACCTGTTGGATCTGTTGGAGGAGGCTATGTTGGATCCAAAGTCAAGGGAAACTGGTGCTGGAGAGACACCAATTCTGAACACGAAGAAACTACAGCTGGAGCGGGCAAAGGCCTTGGGTTCTTTGTATCTGAGGAAAATAAAGGAGGGGAATCCACCCTTTGTTTCTATGATTCCCTTTCCTTAAGTCTTTGCCTTTCTTCTTTTCTCTTTCCAACATTCTTTCTTTCATTTTCTCTCTGTCTGTAATCATTTTTTTTTTTTTTACCAGCCTCCCTATGACGCACCTTTTTTTCTCTGGCGTCTTGCTAGGAGAGGAGGAAAGAGAACATGACAGAGGGGCAGAAGAAGTAGGCAAAAATGCTTGAAAGACAACTTGACCATCCTGACTGCTAGGGCCCTAGCACTGAAGGCCAAACAGGCCGATATTCTTCTTTTAGGAGGGCAACGCCCAATAAATGACAAATTTGTCATGGGAGTCCTGGAGATGTAACGTATGCCCACAACCCAGGCATTTCATAAATTCTGAGGACTTATCCATATCCAAAACAGACATGCACACCCACACCCAACAACAATAGCTTATCTATTGGTGTGTAAGAACTACATTGCCCAGAAACACTTAACGTGACAGACAGTGGTTAAATATAGAAGTAAATGGGTGAAGGGATAGAAAATGATGGCTAAAAGGCAATGTAAAAGGCACATGCAAAAAAAACCTCTCTAAATAACTAAATACAACTACCAGCTGTTTCAAAGTACACCAAGAGAGATACTGGTAAGAGAGAGAGGTGGATTTGCAGAAGAAAAAGGTACAAATACTCAAAAAATGACCAACTTAGCTTGGAGCTTCAGGGAGCACATCTAGCCCATGAAAGTGACAAATAGGATCTAGGCAGAATTAAACTCCCTGGATATTATGGAACAGGAGGTGAAGCTTTAGAGCTGAAGACTTTTTTAAAGCTGGTATCAGATACGAGTAACTCACAGGTTAAGACAGACTGAGAAAACAATATTGGATCAACTGATAGCAAAGATTGTATGAGATGAAATAAAAACTGTGACGTCTATTATTCAAAAGAGATGTCTCCTGGAACAGAATTTATTCCAGTGGAAATGAGGAAGGAAAATGTGATAAATATATGGAAGCTTTTGTTTAACAAAATTTTTTAAAAAGTGTTTGATGGGGGGGGGGGTTCCAAGAACATGAAAGAATGCTGTGGTGGCTATATTACCCAGAGATAGTAAAGGCCCTTCAAATTTGGTTTCATATAGTCCCATTTCAATTTCAACCATTATTATAACGCATTTGAGAATGGCAAACGTGCTTCCAAAGTTGATAGATATCTACCACTGTGGTTTTGTGGATGGGAGG
Organism: Protopterus annectens; assembly: GCF_019279795.1. Classification (NCBI taxonomy): domain Eukaryota; kingdom Metazoa; phylum Chordata; order Ceratodontiformes; family Protopteridae; genus Protopterus; species Protopterus annectens. Next base: position 1,008,120,640 of record NC_056732.1, read on the forward strand.
CAAACATCTGACAAGATTAACAGAACAAAAATGGTCCAGAGGGAAGCAAAGTGTAAGAAAATGCTACAGTTGGTGGATCTTGATGTAGACAAAGTAGCCTGTAGAGTCATTTGGGATTTTGTGTGTAACGAACTGTAAAAAGGGTATAAGAACTTGATAAAAAACTGATAAATCCGATAAAAAGTGCCAGGGCACGCTGTTGAGTGATCCAAAAAAGTTTATTCCACAATGAATAAAATCCATGCTACTTGCTTCACTCAGGAAACAGTAGAATCAGCAAAATGTAATAAACGCTCTTACATCCACACTAAAAAATGCGTTTTCGTCACTAAGACTTCATCAATCTAATTACCTTTGACACACCTTTAAATACTAAACAATTTAATTAAAATCCATTCCATTGGTCATAGAGCTTATCCTATTCATTCAAACACTCCAATCCTTATGTTTAATTCATTAATATTAATGCCTTTCACCAAAAGTGCTTAGTGCTTGTTATTAAAAATATAAATTTAAATGTGACTATTTACACTTTAAAATGAATTAAAAACTAACATGTAGCAATAAATACAAAATAATTAATATTGATGAATTGATTATTTAAATATAAATATGTATATAAATATATAAATAAATAAGAACACATTTATTATATATATTAAATCCTTAAAAAATGTTGTGGTAAATGAAATCTTATTTTCCATACAATAGTGATGCCATCTGGTGTCCAAATTGCAGAACTACACTATAATTTGTTAGCTCTTATTTTTAGTAGAGGTGAAATAGTTAGGAATTCATTGATCCCTGGACTAGTGTTGGAATCTAGGTTAACCTGCCACCATAACTCCTTACTTTCCAGAATTTCCTCCCAGAGGCCTCCCCTAATGTCCGGTTTAACCTGGTCCAACACAAAAAATTCATATTTAGCTTCTGGACATATATTGCTATGTTTATATAATGCATTATTGTTTTTAGCTTTCAGAATGTCATAATTGTGTTCGTATATTCTGCGTTTCAAACATCTCTCAGTTTTGCCCACGTAGAACGACTGACATATCTGACAAATAGCAATGTAAACAACTCCTCTACTATCACAGTTATAATAAGTCCTACTTTTGATCCTTCTCTTTCTACTTTCTATGTATATTTCTGCTTTATTCATTAAGTATGGACACTGTTGGCATCTTCCACATTTGTATGTCCCACACCTCCTAGTGTTTCTATCACAAACTATTTCTTTTCTTCTTTCTAAAATTTTACCTATGTTTGGTGGATTTTTGAACACTATCTTTGGTTCCATTCTAGGTATCTCTTCTATGTCTGTTAAGATACTAAACTTATTCCATTCTTTTTTGAAAAAATCCTTTAACTTCATGTTTGAACTGTTGTATTCTAACACTAAACTTCTCCTATAACTGTCTTGATCATTTTTCTTCCTGTTTGCTTCTGGGGTATATCCCAACCCCAAGTTATACTTGTTCCCCTTGCCTACTATGGGTTCAAATCTACCCGACCTTCCTTCCTCTACTTCACTTCTTAGCTTGTTAACAAACTCCTCTGGGTAACCACGTTCTTTGAACATGTTATGTAATGTCTTACATTCTTCCTGAAAATCTAAGTCATTTGATGTCATTCGTGAACCCCTTACAAATTGTCCTTTGACAATGTTCTTCTTGCTGTGTAGGGGGTGGGCACTGTCATAATGTAAAAAGGAGTTCACATAGGTCTCCTTTCTATGTGCCTTGCTCTCAAATTTTCCGGCCCTTTTATATATTTCTATATCTAAGTATTTCAGGGACTCAGTACTAATAGTGTATGTGAACTTCAGAAACTTAGTAGTTTGATTGATGTATTCCATAAATTCTAAAAAACTTGCCTCACTCCCTATCCAAAAGATGACAATATCGTCCAAAAATCTATGGTATAATGTCCATAGTTCCTTAAACTTACAATTGGTGATAAACTGCTCTTCCCATTTGGAAAGTACGATATTGGCATATGTCCCCATGGACACACCTGTCTTCTGCTTATAATATTCACAATCGAACATAATAAAATTGTATTTTAAGACAGTGTCCATTAGTATCACACTTGCTATCTTATCATTGAGACTCAAAAATTCATCTTCAAACACAGACTCTTCGAATGAATTCATACCCTCAAGGTGCGGTATGCATCCAAACAAATCAATGACGTCTATGGTAATGAACATCATATCATCTCTATACTTGTCCTGTTTTAGTTCCCCCAATAAGTCCCAAGAATCTTTAAGAATTAACTTATTGTTAACCCAGATATGTTTAGTCTTAAAATCTACAAATTTGGCTAGGGGAACTGTTTTGGAGCCCTCAGCCGAAACAATTGGCCTGAGGGGTGGATTTTCCATATCCTTATGGATTTTCGGTATTCCGAATATAGTAGCTACCTTAGGTTTCCTTACTTCTAAATATTTTAAAGTTTTATCATCTATTATATTCTCTATCAAGAGATCTTGTAAAATGGAATCAATCCTGTGATAGGCAACGTTAATTTCATTTAATGATACTCCTGTGTATTTCATTTCATCTCTCAAAATAGTGTTCATCTTTCCTTCGTACAAAATTCTGTCCATAATGACTATCCCCCCACCCTTATCCGGTTTCATAACCCTCAAATTTACATTACTACTCAATTCCTTTAAAGTTTCATTCTCGTTTTTACTTAAGTTGTAATGTACCCAGCTTACATTGTGTTTTTTCCTAACTGAATCAATCATAATATTTTCAAAATTCTTTATTTGAGGGAATAATGGGGGATTGTAGATGGACTTCCTCCTCAACATGTTGTCACCCCCTCCATATCTTTTGAAGCCTACCTTAGAAGCCATAATCTCCAAATTGATCTTCCTCATAAATAACTTAAAATTGTGTGAAATCGCCTCTACTATTAGGTATATACTTTAATCCTTTGCTGAGTAATGAAAAATGGTTTGAGTTTAATAAAAGAGAACTAAAATTATATATGGTAAAATTTTGATAGGTGTGTTTGACTTTGTTATTCTCTATAACATCAGGAATGGTATCGATGACAACAGGGCTGGGGGTATCTAATAATATCTCCCCTGCCCAATTCTGAAAATTTTCTCTGTAATAATTATTGCCTTCCTGCATTGTTCCCCTATTCTGTATGGGGGGGAACTCTGTGTCATAACATGCTACATTCCATCCATATTCCCCTCTTGACCCCTGTCTGTTTTTGTGTTGTAAATTCCTTCTATTGTTATTCCTCGTCCCCTTGTGTGTACTATTATTTGCCTGGAAGTTAGGTTTAGGATAACTTGTGTGGTTATCATATTCCATAACATCCCTTTTCAGTTTGCCCAACTTACGCTGTATCACTTCCTCACACTTGGTATCTATATCCTTTCTCATAGAAAAGTATCTATCACTTTCCTCTTTGATACCATGAATTAAATCCGTTGTGATACAAGCATCCAAAGTTTCAATTTCATTCCCCAATTCCATTTGTTTGTTATTATTTTCTTCAATAATTAACTTAATAACTTCTAACCCGCAGTTATTGAAAACATTAATCAAACATTCATGAAAATGGGAGCCAATCTGAACATTATTCGGGTATTTAAATACCCTTAAACCTTTAGGGACGATTTCCCTCTTTAAACATTCCTGCAAATAAGCGTTTTCAATACTTAGAGTTCTTGTTTCATTAACATTTTATCCAATCTAGTAATTTTCATTGCATAAGTCTCCTTATCATCGAAACCAACACTGTTACTGTTATTTACTTTGAATTGAATGTCTCGTTTGAGCCATTCAACTGTTGGTTTCTTTTTAGAAAAGGCTTGCGAACTAACAGTACCTTGCAAACTAACCGACGGGTTTGCATTTCTCTTGGGAATGGCACCCATGTCCTTTCCGTTGATGTTCCTTGCTTCCCCTTCGTTCGACATGTCGAGTAAAATCCCTGGGGTGATGTTAGGGTTGAAATTAGTCCCATTGTGAAGATCGCCGGCTCCAAAGTTGTCGCCAATAAGCTCTCTCTTCCTTTTCCCCCTGTGACCTTCTGGCTCTTCAGCTCCCTCGTCACAATCCAAGGAACGCTTACTTCCGGCTACAAGGTTGGTGCACAAGGGTGTTAGCAGGTCTATCAGTTCTGTTAACTGTCCAATAAGCCTTCTAGTTTGACCTGCTTCCTCATGCGAAACAAAACTCATCCTTCCTGATCACGGAACAGTCGGTCCCTCCTCTCTGAACTACGAACTGTAAAAAGCTAAAAACACTAATGCATTATATAAACATAGCAATATATGTCCAGAAGCTAAATATGAATTTTTTGTGTTGGACCAGGTTAAACCGGACATTAGGGGAGGCCTCTGGGAGGAAATTCTGGAAAGTAAGGAGTTATGGTGGCAGGTTAACCTAGATTCCAACACTAGTCCAGGGATCAATGAATTCCTAACTATTTCACCTCTACTAAAAATAAGAGCTAACAAATTATAGTGTAGTTCTGCCATTTGGACACCAGATGGCATCACTATTGTATGGAAAATAAGATTTCATTTACCACAACATTTTTTAAGGATTTAATATATATAATAAATGTGTTCTTATTTATTTATATATTTATATACATATTTATATTTAAATAATCAATTCATCAATATTAATTATTTTGTATTTATTGCTACATGTTAGTTTTTAATTCATTTTAAAGTGTAAATAGTCACATTTAAATTTATATTTTTAATAACAAGCACTAAGCACTTTTGGTGAAAGGCATTAATATTAATGAATTAAACATAAGGATTGGAGTGTTTGAATGAATAGGATAAGCTCTATGACCAATGGAATGGATTTTAATTAAATTGTTTAGTATTTAAAGGTGTGTCAAAGGTAATTAGATTGTCTGATGAAGTCTTAGTGACGAAAACGCATTTTTTAGTGTGGATGTAAGAGCGTTTATTACATTTTGCTGATTCTACTGTTTCCTGAGTGAAGCAAGTAGCGTGGATTTTATTCATTGTGGAATAAACTTTTTTGGATCACTCAGCAGCGTGCCCTGGCACTTTTTATCGATTTTGTGTGTAAGACAATGGTAGTAGTTGTGTTACCTGATAGAAAGTACAGTTGTGTAAGTTGCACTTACAAATGAATAACAGAAAACTCCACTGAAGAATAGTAGTATCCACAAATTTATTGAAGCACTTTTCGTTCAAGTACCATACAGAACTTCATCAGAATAAACAGATTTAAAGTACAAAGCTTCTTTTATAACAATTCAAACTTGTCATGTGATGTGTTTTTGACCTATAATCAAGCTCAGCTTTTTAATTGCATTTAACTGTTTACGTTAGACTTAACTATATGCATTCTGAATCTTTCTTGCATTTCCTTTATCCTAAAGAATACTATAAAGAAATGTACTAGTTTAAAAATGTGCTAGTTTAAAACAACAAAGTGTGCACACATTTACACAAAAATAGTGAACATACCTCTCAACCGTACCGAATTTCTTGGTTTTTACCGGTTTTGAGGTCCATATAGTGGGGCGCCATGATTCCTGAGTGGCACCACTTAATTTCCAGTCTTTTTTTTAAATGTTTTTTGTTTTTCAGCTGACGTCGTCACGTGCAGAGGTGTGCGAAGACGTCAGCTTGAACAGCCTGCCAGCCTGTCAGAATTGAGGGATTGTGCATGAATGCAGTTCCCCAGCTGCTTAAAACAGCATTTGAAATATGCCGTGGTTACTTCTCTGCTCCTCTAGGTAAACATCCAACTTATTATTGAGAAGTTCCCCAGCAGCGTAAAGCAGCATCAGTTACTGCTCTGCTCCAGGTAAGACAAAAGTGGTTAACAGCCACCAACTTGTTATTGAGGAGTGCTGTCTTTTAACGGCTCTTAAAATAGAAGCAGAATATGCTTTGCCATGTGTTTCACTTAGTTTGCTTGCATTTCCCTCAGTTGTTAGCCAACTTGTGTGTGTGGCATTGGCATTCCACAGACATTTACTGGTCATGACCAACTTTCTATTGAGAAATTCCCCTTAAACCAGGTCATGGCCAGCTTGCATCTTGTTATTGAGAAATTCAACTTAAACCAGGTCACGGCATTGAGAAATTCCCCTTAAACCAGCATCAGTTACTGCTCGGCAAGACAAAGGTTAAAGTGCGGTGCTTAAAAGCATTGGTTATTACTGTTTGGCAAGAGAAGCTGTTTCACTTTGCTTGCTGTGTGTGGTAGCATTTCCGTGTACAAGTACTGGTCATTATTTATTACAGCCAGCTTTGTATTTTTTTAGCTCTCAGATTTCTTAATGGCCAGCTTCATTTGCAGCAGTGTATGCTATCTCCAGTCAGCCGAACTAGAACTATTTGCTCTGTGTGTATGCAACATTTTCAGTTTCATTATTATTTTGTGAGCCAACCAGCTTCATTTCCAGCAGTACTTTACATTTTTTACAGCCAGCCGGGGATATTTTATGTGTTAAAACTATTTGCTCTGTGTATGCTTTTCATGTATTACAGCAGATTTAGCTTCATTATTATTTTTACAGCCGGCCAGGTAGGGATTTTTTGTGTTAGAACTATTTGCTCTGTGTATGCTTTTCATGTATTGCAACAACTTTTCACCTTCATTAGTATTTTGTGTGAGCTAGCCAACTACATTTGCAGCAGTACTTTACATTTTGTGTGTTAGAACTATTTGCTCCTTGTATGCTTTTCATGTATTTCAGACAGGTTTTTTTTGTGTGTGTGTGTGTGTGTGTGTGTGTGTGTGTGTGTCACTTAGTTACAACTGCTGGTTAGAGTTACTCAGACTCAAATCCTGTACCTTAGATACAAGGAGCAAGAGTCTAAACGCTCTACCCATACCACCACCCCTTGTGATTCAAGGCGTTAACCATAGAGCTGATGTTGTTCATCTTCTTTTCATTCATCACTGATGGGGTTCTGTTCTGAGCCCTTGGAACTGAGTCGGCCTATTACCAAGCTCGTGCCAGCCAAAAACTCTTGAGCTAAGTTTCTACCCACAATGCCCTTCTCCCTTTTACCTCAGATCTCGTTTGCCACATAGCCGTAAAGCCACATTTCAGCCACACTGTCAGCTAAGTGGAAAATTTTTTGATATTTGTGTAAAAAATTTGTTTGTTTCTAGAATCTTGTGAGCTATAGTTCTTTTCCTTTCGAATTACAGTAATGTTAGTTATATTTCTCTCTAATTCTACCCACTGGTAACCCTTTTCAGTACCATTGTTGGTACAGCCCTTTTCTATTTACCTTTATGGTATTCCTTGAATAAAATTGTTGGTTTTCTTCCCTGTTCTTTCTACTGTAGTGGTGTGTTTTTGATATTGGATTTGTTTGTTTGTATTTTTGCTACGTGTTTGAATCTTTTCTGTCTTAGGAAATTAGAGTTTCATTCTTCTGAAGTTTTTGAATTGTTGTGTTTACTTTTCAAGATGTCTGATAAGAAGGGTACATTGGGTTTCAAACACTGTACCTTGTGTAATGGTAAACTACCTAACAGTGACTTGCATGATGATTGTGTTTATTGTTTGGGGGTGCCCCACCTTTCGGTGCAGCCTCCCTGTGGGATTTGCCAGAGTTTCAGCCAACGCACTCTGAAAAAGTACAAGAATAAACTTATCTTGAAAGGACTACTTAAATCTCCCTTTTCAGAGGCCCTTTCTGCGATGGAGGTCTCAACCCCTCCTATGAAAGTTAAGAAAAGGCCCCATTTGGTTCCGTCTTCACCCACAGGTTACCAGGGTAAGTCTGTAAAACCAAAAATTCAGAAGTTATCCTCGGAGTATAAGCCTGCCTCCTCGGCACTGTCCTTGTCTGCTCCGAGCACTTAGTCTATTGCTACACCAGTGCCAACTTCATCGCCGGCTCCATTACTTCCTCCGGCACCAATTATAGACCTCACCATGTCTGCTATGACTTCGGCACCTATGGCCAGTTCAGCACAGTGCATGCCTTCGATGCCAATCACTGCAGTGATGATCAAACCTTCCGTTTCAGCTCTGAGTGTCCCTTCGGCACCGAGCTCTATTACAGCAACACTGGCCTTGACCCCACTACTTCCTCCCACTCTCCAAACTCGAGACATTGGTGCCAGCAGATCACACACCACAGACCTGATACTCTCCGTCCATAGACCTGTTCTTAGGCCAAGTGTATAGCCTGTTCTTAGATCAACCTGACTTCCCTTCTGGAGTATCTACTAGATCCACCAGGATCCTTTCAGAACTTGATGTGGAGCGTCTTGTGGATCAGCTGTTAGCAGCCAGGGGGATACCCATGCCTTCCAAGACCCATCCTCCGGCAAGACTTGGGTTGACCTCTCCACGGACTCCATCCTATTCTCCTCCTTCGGCCACCCTGGTTCCGAAGCCTTCTGCACCGATGTCTTTCTCGGAACTCCCCATCTCGGCACCTGTAGTGGACCTCACTGAGGCTCCAAGCCTGTCCCTTTGGTTCTCGGTTCCTGCTGAACCGGTCCTCCCTCAATCTCGTGATTGGGCGGCGGGCTCCTCAGTTTGGGTCACAGTTCCGTATAGTCCTTTGGTTCTGTCCTCTGTGTGGGAGCCTCATCTGCACCGATCCGGCTTGAGGCTCCATCCTCAGGAGCGGGTTCGACGGAGCGGGGTGTAACCCTGGTTCAAAGGTTGTCCTTTTGGTTCCGGGCTCCCATCCCTCTTCGGGTGGGCCTGCTTTCCGTGTGATGGAGAGGGCTCTCACTTCTAGAAGCAGTCCGCCGACGTCAGAACCCCAGTTTTATCCCACTGAGCTACAGCTGCCACAGACCACCTCCTCAGGACACTGGGCAGGGAAGCCGCAGGAAACCCCAGTCCAGAGTACCCAGTCTTCTGAGTCCTCCTTGGATGTCCCCACTGAGGAGCTCCCCACTGAGGAGCTCCCACAGATGAGATTGTGCAAGAGAAAGCACATTGACTCGTCTGAGGAGTCTCTAACAGAAGACATGGATTACGATAATGGTGAAGGGTCCCCATGGTCACCCCCTGATGATGTCTCCTTTGGAGACATCGTTAAAATGTTGAAGCAGAGGGGTGACTGGAAGCCCCAAACTCTTCCTTTGAGGAGTCCGTGTTCCTGCAGGCTTTCTGTGCCCGGCCATCTACCTTGTGGGTGACCCCACCTGCCGATGAGCTAGTCCAGCTTGTAGTGCAATGTACATGGAAGAACCCTGACTCTATTGAGGCGATCCCTTGGAGACCTGACAAAATTATTTTCCCTCCCGAGGAGAACCCCCACTGGTCCAGAGGGTTACCAGTTGACGGTATGGTGGTGGCAATGGCCACAAAAAAGGATCTAGCTGAAGAAAATCCTGCTGTCCATCCACCTAACAGGGAGTCCCGGGCGTGGACAGATTGGGAAAGCGAGTATTTGCATTAGCGACCTTTGCAATTCGGTCCCTGAACTATTTGGCACATTTTATGGGGCTCCAAAGACACTTGATCTCAGAACTCTCTGGAACACTCGCAGGACAGGTGTCTGATGAGGTACGTGACAAAGTTGCCTCACGGCTTGCTACCCTGGAATCAATCTCCAACTCGTCCATGAGGTTGCTTTCAAATGCAACTGAAGGGGTCGTTAGAGCTGTGGATTCAGACATTGTTTTGAGGCGTCATGCCTGGATGCGCATTTATGACCTCACGGATTCCTTCAAGTCTTTCTTTCTGAATGCTCCCATTGAAACATCTTCCCTTTTTGGTTCCAAAGTGAAGGACACGCTAGCCAGGTGAGAGCAGAATGGTAAGACCCTATCTGCCATAGGCCTTCGTTTTTCCAATCCTCAATGCTCCTTTTCCAGGAACCAGAGGAGTGGCAAGATGTGGCACAGAAAATCTCAGGGTCCTTTCCATGCCACACGTGGCAATGATACCCCCAGAGGCAAAGGGGGTAACATCTCCAGAAGATGCCCCTATAGAGGCAGAGGGGGTCCACTTAACCAAGGCTTCAGAGACTCTTTCTCTGGACAGTCTTACCAGCACTCCAGAAGAGCTGCCCGATTGCTTGCCTCTGAAAGCAGTCGGGGGTCGTTTCTCTCTGCACTAAGCTGCCTGGCACTCTATTACCACTGATCATTGGGTGCAGGGTATAATTACCAGAGGTTACACCATTCTCCTTATTTCTTACCCGAAACTTAAAAAAAAACTTCCCGACATTCCACCTAGTCAGAGGGAAGAGGCAGCTTCAGAAATAGAAAAGCTATGCCAAAAAAGAGTCATGCAACCAGTCCCACCAGACCAGTGCGGATCCGGATTTTACTCAAGATTCTTTTTGGTGCCAAAAAAGACTGGGGACTGGAGACCCATTCTGGATCTCAGCAGCTTGAACAAGTCGGTCTCCCAAACCAAATTCCGGATGGTCAAGGTCCAGTCCATCCTCCCCTTTCTGAGGGAGGGCGACTGGATGTGCTCGCTAGATCTCCTGGGTGCGTATTACCATATCAAAATGGACAAGCACTCCAGCAGTCTGCTTCTCTTCTGGCTAGAAGCCAATCATCCCCGGTTTTGTGCCCTGCAGTTCAGTCTCTCTACAGCACCCAGAGTGTTCAAAAAGTGCATGGCAGTGGTCACAGCACACTTGAGACTGCAAGGATTCCAGGTGTTTCCATATTTGGACAATTGGCTCCTCACCGCCCCAGCAAGCGTCTTTTGGTAACAGCCCTACAATACATACTTTCTCTAGCGGGGATTTTGGGGATAACTGTGCACTGGGAGAAGTCAAACCTGGTCCCTACCCAGCAGATAGAATTTATCGGAGAAGTCTTCAACACCCGATCCTGTCTGGTGTCAGTTCCAGCTCAGAAACTCCAGAGATTGAGGCTTCAACTCCGGGTGATGCTCTGTCAAAACAAAGTCTCAGCGAGAGTAGTTCTTCAGGCCCTAGGATCCTTGGCAGCTTCAATCCCGATAGTGCCTCTTTGCAAGCTGCAAATGCGGATTCTCCAGTGGCTTCTTCTTTCTCAGTGGTTCCCGAATCACCACCCCCTACATTTCCAGATCCAGATAACCAACTCCTGCGAACAGGACCTTCTTTGGTGGATGAGGCCAGACACAGAACTTTGGAGATACCCATTCCAGCCCTTCAACCCATGGCCATTGTGACCACTGATGCTTCCCTGATCGGGTAGGGGGGACCATTTCCAGGGAAAGATGTCTAAGGCACATGGTCCACCTTGGAGGGCAACTTGCATGTCAACGTTCTGGAACTGAGAGTGGTGCTGTTAACGTTGCAGGCATTTCATCTGGATGTTCATCGTGCATACAGCTGCAGTCATAACAGATGGGGTTCTTTTGACATCAGGCGGGTCCTCGGTCGCCTGAATTCCAAAGTCTAGGTCCGGCGTCGGTTGTCGTCGCTTCTTCCCTGACATCAGTGCGACAGAAGTATAAAGGAACCAGCCAACGCCATTTTCTTCAGTCTTTCTTGCCGCGCGATGCCCGAAGCAGAAGCAGTTCGCAAGTGCTGGTCGGCCAGCTCCTGAGATTCGAAAATTTGGAAACCGAAGTCTTCTTAAAAGCTAAGTACCCCGTTGGGGAACCTTTTCTTGCCTCAGACCAATGTCAGACAAAGTTAATAATTGTATTTCTTGTGGGAAGCAAATACCGCATAAGGATTTCCATTCCCTCTGTATACCTTGTTTAGGCCCAGACCACGACGTCTCGGTCTGTCGCTTTTGTGCTACATTCAACAAACGCACTATTAAGCGTCGGGCGGAGTTCGCCCAGCATTATTTTGGGAAAGCATTTAACTATACTATGTCGTCGGATACTCAGACTGTGGTTTTGTCTAAAAAACGCAAAGACAAGGACCGACACACGAGGTCCGCGGCCTCTACCGACACCATGCCAAAGCCGACTGCACGTGGTCCGGTTCTCAGCGAGGCGACTGCGCAGCCTCTGACTACCGACGACCTGTCTTTGACGGTGTCTCCTGTGCCTGAGGTCGCAGGCTTCTCGGCCCACACCCCGACTACAGATACCAAAGCCACTCTTGGCATTGATACTCAGAATGAGGACAGGTCCACCTCCACTCAAGGTGTCTTCAGACCTTCCTCTTCTTTCTCCATCAAGGCTTTCACAAAGTCAAAACAACCATGCACTCTAAGAGATCATCTACACAGGGCCTATCTCCAGGCCCCTGCCTAAGAAACAGATGCTTAAAATGGCTGAGGATTTAATTACTCTTATCAGAGGTTCTCAGCCCCCTCCGGACAAAAGGCCTAGAGTGGAGGAAGATTCCCCCTCCTCTGATCAGGGCTCCATTATTTCAGAGCACTCTGATGATCAGGAACATTCTTACTCCCCTTTTGAAGACTCTGATGCGGAGGAGTCCATCCCTTCTGTACCCCCCCCTGAGGATTACTCATTTGGGGAAACTTTGCATACCTTAAGGGAACACTTCCACTGGGAAGGCCAGGATTATTCAGATTCCAAGAAAAGGCTCAGGGAATTTCTCTTGCTTCCTCAGCACAGGCCTCTGGCTATACCTCCTGTCTTGGACATCCTAGATGATGTTTACTCAGAGGCCTGCCTTAACCCAGACTCTCTACCTCCAGCTCCAGTTAAGCCTGACAGGTACTACAGGGTCCCTGACTCACACCAATTTCTATACAAAAGCCATGCTGCTGACCCAGAAACCATCTCACAGGGCCCCAAGGGAGTTAAGGCCTCCATTGCTAAAAATCCATTGCCTTCCGAGAGAGATTCCAGATCCTTAGAAAGGTGGGGAAAAAGGTATATACCTCGGCTACCTTATCCGTGAGGGCCTTAAACTGTCAGTTTCATATGCTAAAATACCAACAGTTTTTGTTATCACAATTGAAAAGTAAAATGTCACAACCTGAACAACCAGACTTGAAGGAGTTGCAGGATTTGATGCATAGTGCAGAACAAGTGGGTAAGCATACCTTACAATGTGGTTTTGATGCTCTAGAGGCCTCATGTAGAGCTGCTGTTACAGGATCAGTCATACGTAGGCATGCCTGGCTCAAGGAACAAGCCTTGCCTGATCATGTCAAAGCTAAATTACTAGACGCCCCTCTTCAAAAGGATGTACTATTTGGTGCAAATGCTGAGGAGGTATTAAGGAAAATGGAGGAAAAGACTAAATCAATGCAAACTGTGAAAGAATTTCTACAGGTTCAACCCCCACGTTTTAGTAGAAATTGGCCTTCCAAAAGCTGGTCCTTTCCTGCCACAGACAGACCCCAAAGAGGCAGATACAGGCGCCCGAGGGGCAGAGGACAATCCCAAGGATCGTATAGAGGCAGACAATGGCAAGCTCCTACACAAAGAGGTGGTGAAGACAACTCGCAATCTTTCAGAAAGCAAACCCAATGACTTTCCCCTTTGCATGCCAACCAGGTCACAAATGGCAGCACCCTTAGGAGGAAAGCTGGCATTATTTTCAAAAAATTGGCATATTGTCACAAAGGACAAATGGATCCTGGACATTATAAACAGAGGCTACAAATTCCATTTTCACACCCTTCCAAAAATGAGAGGCATGCCAAACCTGACACACAATCAAAGGGCAGTGGCACAAAGGCAAATTACAGATCTCATAAACATGAAAGCTATTCAAGAGGTACCTACGCACGAACAAGGTCAAGGTTTTTATTCCAGGCTATTTCTGGTGCCAAGGAAGGGAAAAGATTGGAGACCTATATTGGATCTATCCATCCTAAACACATTTCTACTCGTACCAAAATTCAAGATGCTCACTCAACAGCAACTTCTTCCCATGCTGGGCAAGGAGTCTTGGCTGGTAACATTGGACCTCAAGGAGGCATACCTGCATGTCCCAATCAGACAAAATTGCAGAAGGTACCTCAGATTTCTTGCAGGTTCAACCCATTATCAATTCTCTGCATTGCCTTTTGGCTTATCTACTGCACCCAGAGTATTCACGAAATGCCTGGCATCAGTAATTGCCTACTGCAGACTTCAAGGGATACAAATATATCCCTATTTGGATGACTGCCTGATCCAAGTGGACAGCAAGCACATTCTTCTGAAACATCTGGCTTATGTAATAATGTTATTGAATTCTCTGGGATACACAGTCAACAAAAAGAAATCAAGGCTAATACCCTCTCGGAAGATAATTTTCCTGGGTGCCAATTTGGACACAAACACCCTGATGGCCTACCTCACGCCAGAGAAGCAGGGGCAGCTAATTCAATACTTCATAACACTAGCAAATTGCACCAGGCTGACTGCAAGGAAAATCCTGCAGGCTCTGGGATTCATGGCATCTTGCATCTTACTAATCCCATGTGCAAAGCTGCATATGAGGAAACTACAATGGTACCTGAAAAACATATGGTCTCAACACAGCCACAGTTTGGAAACAATAATACTACTAATTCCATGTCTGCAAAAGGAATTTCTGTGGTGGGCTCAAGCATGTCAAACAAACACAGGTCTTCCATTCAGCAAGCCTCAAGCAAATCAAGTCATCACAACAGATGCCTCGGACTATGCCTGGGGGGCGTACATGACAGATCGGTGCATTCAGGGCAAGTGGTCCCAAAAAGAAAAGCACCTTCACATCAATCAAAAAGAAATGCTAGCAGTAATAAATGCCATTATAGCTTTCAAGGACCTTCTACAACTAGGTCAACTATTGATAAGAACGGACAACACCAGTTATGTGGTACATAAACAAGCAGGGAGGAACACATTCTTACCCCCTATGCAGACTGGCCATGTCACTTTGGAACATGGCCATGGACTTACAAATGGAACTACAAGCACAGTACTTGCCAGGCAAGGAAAACACGCTGGCAGACAACCTAAGCAGGAATATGACAGACCCACACGAATGGAAGTTGCATCCAAAAGTTTTTACAGAAATAATCCAAGAATGGGGAAGGCCAGACATCGATCTCTTTGCCTCCCACAAAAATCATCAATTGACAAAATTCTGCTCAAGGATCTTCCATCCAAAGGCCTGGAGAGTGGACGCTCTCTTTCAGTTGGACATCAATGACAGTTTATGCCTTCCCACCTCTTCCTCTGCTGCCCAAAGTTCTATTGAAGACCAGAGCAGACAGACCAAAGATGATCCTCATTGTTCTGGACTGGCCAAGGCAACACTGGTACCCACTCCTGAGGAGCCTGACGCATTCCCCACCATGGACCCTGCCTCTAATGCCTCTTCTTCTGACTCAGCACAGCCTCAAAACTCTTCACAGTCAGCTAAAAACACTCAATCTAGCCGCATGGAAGATTCCTTAGCATCAAAGCAGGCCCTACTCTCCAAGGAGGTGCAGGATGTCATTTTGGAGGCCAGAAGGCCATCAACTAGAAAAGCTTACTCCGCAAAATGGAAAGCGTTTTGCGTCTGGAATGAGAAAAAGAGCCAGGACCCTGGAAAACTGAATTTACCTCAAATACTACAATACTTGGCTGAACTGCTAAGCAGTGGACTTTCTTTCTCCTCCATCAAAATCCATGCCTCAGCCATTTCTGCAGAATACAACACTGATCCACCTTTATTCTCTCACCCTCTCTTAAGACAGTTCCTCAGAGGGGCTAAGAATTTAAGACCTCCAAGGAAACAACCAATACCTGCTTGGGATCTTAATTTCATTCTGGAAAAATTGACCTTGCCTCCTTTTGAGCCAGCTGCCTCATCAGATTTGCAATATTTGTCCTGGAAAACAGCTTTCCTTCTGGCTATCACCTCAGCTCGTAGAGTTTCAGAACTACAGGCTCTCATGGCTGTCCAGCCTTTTATTATCTTCCATCAGGACAGAGTTTCCTTACGAACCAACCCGTCCTTTATGCCTAAAGTGGTATCCAGGGTAGCTTTAAATCAGGCCATACATTTACCTACTTTTTATCCTAATCCTCAAAACAAAGGGGAGAGATTACTACATTCCTTGGACATCCACAGACAACTGCGTTATTATTTGGACAGAACAAAGCCTTTCAGAAATCTGAACAGCTCTTTGTGGCCTATGCGGTAGGAGCTCAAGGAAAGCCAATTTCCAAACAGACAATCTCAAAATGGATAGCCCACTGCATACGCTTTTGCTATTCCTTTCATGGCAAAACTGTACCTACAGGCATTAGAACTCATTCCACCAGGGCCACAGCCACCTCTGCAGCCTTCCTCAGAGGAGTTCCTACCAAGGATATTTTGGAAGCAGCCACTTGGAGTTCTGTGCATACCTTCTCCAAGCACTACAACCTACCATTATACTCCAAATCTAGAGCAGGCTTTGCCACTGCAGTCTTGCAGGGCATTTTGGCTCCTCCTAGTTCCACCTAGTGCCTACCACCCCTTTCTTAGCTTTGGGATTCTACCCATCTGTTATGACTGCAGCTGTATGCACGATGAACATAGTACAGTTTTGTACCTACCATAAATGTAGATGTTCAAGTGCTAATACAGCTGCAGTCCAGGTTTCCCTCCCTCCTTCCCCTCTTGGGACAGGCCTATAGGCTAGTACATCCTCATACAACCTGATAGGGGTATTCATTTATGATTATATTGCACTGCATTATTACACATATTTATGTATTGCCTTCCTTCTGGGGGCACCTGACATTTGGGGCAAGAAAAACTGAAGAAAACAGCGTCGGCTGGTTCCTTTATACCCCTGTCGCAGTGACGTCAGGGAAGAAGCGACGACAACAGACGCCGGACCTAGACTTTGGAATTCGGCTGACCGAGGACCCGCCTGACGGCAGGAGAACCCCATCTGTTATGACTGCAGCTGTATTAGCACTCGAACATCTACATTTATGGTAGGTACAAAACTGTACTTTCTTTCTTCTGGGACAGTTGCAATTCAGTCAGACAACATGGCAGTGGTCTGGTATATCAACAAGCAAGGAGGAATCAAGTCCTACCCCTTGTGTCGAGAGGCCATGAGGATTTGGCAGTTGGCAAATAGCTTCCAGTCACTTTCTGTTAGCGACGCATATCCTGAGGAGCTCCAACGTAATTGCGGACAAGTTGAGCAGATGTATTCTCCTGCCCCACGAGTGGTCCCTCAATCCCAATGTGGCAGCAGAAAGTTTTGGCCACTAGGGCCAGCCATGCTGCGACCTTTTTGTCTCTCCATCGAACAACAAGTGCAGCAGCTATTTTGCCCCGTTCCCCCCAAAGGAGGAGTCCACGAGGGGCGCTCTGACTCACAATTGGCCCATGGGACTTCTTTATGCTTATCCCCCCATTCCTCTGATCTCATAGTTCTTAAAGAAAGCTCATCGGTTGAAATGCAAAGTGATCCTCATAGCCTCTTTTTGGCCTCGACAAGTTTAGTTCCCCTTCCTTTGGCCTCATCTGGTATATCTGCTGTGGATTCTGAACCCTCTTCCAAATCTGATTGCTCACCCCTAAGGTTTGAGCTACCTAAATCTGTCTAGTCTCAAACTGACAGCTTGGTTTCTCCACTTCTGTTAATTGCCAGGCAGGCTTACTTCACCTCACCTGTTCAGGATATTATCCTGGCCTCTCATAAACCATCCACCAGAATACTGCATCAAGACAAATGGAAAAGGTTTTCTGTCTGGTCAAAGGATAACAAGCTAGATCCATATTTGGCCCCAGTCACAGTGGTTTTGCAATACTTGTCTAAGTTTTTTGAAGAGGGTGCCGCAGCCTCTTCCATATGATTACATCTGGCTGCAATTTTGAATTACCATAATGGGCTGGATGGTATGCCTCTCATTTCACAATGTTTATGTAAAACCTTTCTCAAAGGAGTTTCACACATCAGGTCCCCAGTCAGACAGCCTTTAGAGCCATGGAATCTCACTTTAGTTCTGGTCTTTGACTCAACCCCCCTTTGAACCTGCAGTGAAATGTGACATGAAAGTCTTGTCTTGGAAATCCCTGTTCTTGGTAGCCATTACCTCAGCCAGGTGGGTTTCGGAGCTACAGGCATTGTGCATCAAAAGATCCTATTTGGTCTTTCACAAGGACAGAGTATCACTCCGGATGAATACATCTTTCCTCCCCAAGGTTGTTTCTGACTTCTCCATCAGTCAGTCCATTGACCTACCTGTGTTCTTTCTGAATTTTTCTATTAAAGGAGAGTACTGCCTACATTCCTTGGATGTACACAGACAACTGAGATTCTATTTAGACAGAACCAAAACTATGCGCAAGTCTAACCAGCTTTTCATCTCTTTTTCTGGACCTAGAGTGGGAAAATCTGTATCAAAGGTTACTTTATCGAAATGGCTAAGGGACTGCATATGCTTCTCTTACGCTTCCCCAAAACAATCTATACCTCAATTTAAAGCCCATTTCACTAGATCTACGGCGACATCTGTAGCTTTCCACTTCAGGGCTTCTATGGATGACATTTACACAGCAGCCACTTGGGCTAAACCCCACACTTTCATCAATCATTACAAATTGGGTGTGGTCTCCAGAGGGAAGAGCTGCCTTTGGCTCCATGGTACTCAGGAGCATTCTTCTATAAGGGCCACCCATGTGTCTCAAGCTAGCTTGGGATTTTGTCCCATCAGTGACGAATACAAAGAAGATTAACAACATCAGATAAAGAAGTTATGTCTTACCATAATAGTCCATCTGTGGTGTTCATTTTCTTTCATTCATCACTTCCCACCCTCCTTCCCCCTCCAAAGGCTCCTGTGGGATACTTTGGGTCCAAGTGGTGTCTTAGGCCATTTGCTTAGAAGGGACCTCTGCTTTTCTGGTCTATCACTGGCAAAATCGATCTGAGGTAACAGGGAGAAGGACATTGTGGGTAGAAACTTAGCTTGAGAGTTTTTGGCTGGCCTGTGCTTGGTAATAGGCTGACTCTGTTCGGAGGGCTTGGAACTGAACCCCATCAGTGATGAATGAAAGAAGATGAACAATACAGATGGAACGTTATGGTAAGACATTTCTGCAACTGTCCAAAGCTTACGGAATGTTTGGCTTATACTTTTGGTCTATTTCTCCTAAATTTTGTGGTTTTATGTCAAATCAGTGAGGCCTGAATTTGAACTGAATTCACTAAATAATGATAGCCATTTGAGTTTCAGTCTTCCTATCTTTCAGGAAACGCATGGTAACACAAAACGTTTTATTCTAGCAACTTTTCTAAGATTATACAAGCAATGTTTAAAATGTGTCCCTGGTTTCGGGCTTTTTTATCCCCCCCAATACATTTTGGCTTTTTCCAAATTTCTTGTGCTGCATAGTTCTTCAGGGGGAGAAGTTTAGTGCTACTTATGCCTGCCAAGGCTGCTGGTGTTGTTAGTAGCACAACAGGTAGAACACTTGCTTTTGATGCAGAAGGCTGTGGGTTCTACTCACACACACACCCACCCACACACCCTTCTGCATCTTAGGCAAATATTCTACCTGTTGTGCTACTAACAACACAAACCAGTTTGGCATAAGCAGCACTGTTTAGGCCAAGTCTGTTTGTGTTAGTAGCACAACAGGTAGAATACTTGTTCGTGATACATAAGGCTGTGGGTTCTACTCCCACAGTATGTAGATGGATTGCTGATACTGTATTGTGTTGTATTTTTACTGAGAATGCCTTCTTTGGCAGAGATACCTAGTAACTATGAATCTGTTATCAGTTTGCCATTCATTCCCTATTGCAATATTACTACCTTAACATTTTTTTTAATGTAACATAGGCAATTTATTCAAGGGCAACAGGCACTTTATTTGTAGAGGACAATTTGTAAGGGGTTCCAGAATGACATCAAACGACTTGGATTTCCAAGATGAATGCAGGATTCTAGATAGTATGTTTAAAGAACGTGGATACCCAGAGGAATTCATTAAGAAGCTAAGAAGTGAAGTAGAGGAAGGAAGGTTGGATAGATTTAAACCTATATTAGGCAAGGGGAATGTATATAATTTGGAATTGGGACATACCCCTGTTGAAAATAAGAAGAAGAATGAACAAGATACCTACATGAGAAGCTTGGTAGTAGAATATAACAGTTCAAATTTCAAATTAAAGGAGATTTTTAAAAAAGAATGGAACAGGTTTAGCTCTTTAACAGATATAGAAAAAATCCTTAGAATGGAACCAAAAATAGTTTTCAAAAATTCACCAAATTTAGGTAAAATATTAGAAAGGAGTAGTGAAATAGTAAGTGAAAGAAACAGAGTGAGGAGGGGGACATATAAATGTGGCAGATGCCAACAATGTCCATATATCATGAATAAGGCAGAAATATATATAGAAAGTAGAAAGAGAAGGTTAAAAAGTATGAATTATTACAATTGTGAGAGTAGAGGGGTAGTATACATTGCTATTTGTCAGAAATGTCAGTCGTTTTACGTGGGTAAAATGGAAAGATGTTTAAAACGGAGAATATATGAACATAATTATGACATTCTGAAAGCAAAAAACACTAATGCATTATATAAACACATTAACATATGCCCTGAATCTAAGTTTGAATTTTATGTGTTGGATCAAGTCAAGCCAGATATTAGAGGGGGCCTGTGGGAGGAAATTTTGGAAAGTAGGGAGTTATGGTGGCAGGTCAACCTAGATTCCAACACTAACCCAGGGATTAATGATTTTCTCACAATTTCACCTCTATTTAAAATAAGAGCTAATAAATTGTAGTGTAATTCTGGATATGGACACCAGATGGCACTATTCATTATACATAAAGGTAGTTCCCATTCACAATAAAATAATTTTAAGGATTGAATGTTAACTTTTATTATTTATTTATTTATATATACGTAATTAATTAACATTTGAAAACAGTACTTAATCATTTTAACAATTTGATTCATGTCAGTTTTTAATTGTTTATTTTAAATGTGTATATTTATATTTTAAAACATTAAGCACTATTGCACTTTAAAATGATAGGCATTAATATTCATGAACTATGCATATAGATTGGTGTGTTTGAATTAATAGATAAAGCTCTATGGATAATTAAGTTAATTATATTCAATTCATTTATTATTTAAATGTGTGTTAAAGGAAGTACATTGTCTGATGAAGTCCTAAGGACGAAAACGCATATTGGAAGTGTTGATGTAAGAGCGTTAACACATTTCTCTGTCGAGCTGACATTTTTTTCGAACTGAGTACCTAGAGTGGATTTTAATTATTGTGGAATAAACTTTCTGATTGTAAACCAGCGTGCCCTGGCACTTTTTATTGGATTTACTTTATTTGTAGATGAAACAATGAAATATTAAGTTGTTTGCTAGCCGCAGCCTCTTCATTAGTTACAGATCTTGCAGATCTCTTAAATGTGGAATTATTTAGATGACTTTTACGATTGTGCATATTTACTGATACTGGTGGATTGCAGAAGTTTGAGTAGACTTTTACGATGGAAATGTTCTGAATTGGGCAGTTTTGTCATTATTGGTTCATGCATTTTGTTTCATTGCGTAATGGAAAAATGTTCAAAACAATAAATTTAAAATGCGCTCTAACAAGTGTGCTGTATTATACAATGAATGTCATTTAATACAGTCAGGAAAGTGTATCAAAGAACACATGTATCTTTCATGTGTAGGGGGCCTATGATTAGAAAACAACCCAAAGGTAATCTTAATCTGCCACTGGCCAGGTGCATTTTCTTTAAATGTGGGTTTCAAGGCTGTTTTAATGAATGTGAGTTTCAACAGCAGAGAAGTTATAATGCCAAGTCTGTTTTCATTGTGAGACTGTATGCCTTTGTTTAACAGATATCTATTAGTGTTTGTGCTATAAAATATAAAACAAAAGTTTTAACAGATGTCTCTTAGTGTTTGTGCAATAAAATCTAAAATAAAAGTTTTAAATGAAATCCAATTTATCCAAATAATCATCTTAGAAATAAAGAAGTACACACATTACAGTGTGTTTATGGTAAATGGGGCAAAATAGCCAAGTAATGGGACATTGGAATGGCTGCGGGGGGTGGGTGTATTGTGGGGGGCCCCATTCGACCATGATTTTGTGAGGGGGGAAGGGCAGCAAACTCAAGACAGCCCCAGGTGGCACAAACTCAAGCTATGCCATTGTTCAGCAGGCCATGGAGAATAACTTTTGCAGGTCCTAGCCATGACTGCGCATGCAATATCTGCATTCTTTAAAGAAGCCATGCTACCATCTCAGCTTCATTAAACAATGTCAGTACTGCAGTCCCACTCTGATGGTATATGCCAATTGTGCCCTCTAACAGCTTGTGACCAGGGAAGTTGCCCTCTTCATCTTGTTTTACTTGCATCCTCTGATAATTCTTGTTATAGGGACCCTGGGTTTGGCTCCAACTCTTTCTGCTTTCTTTTGTTCAAGTAATTGTGATGCATGTTTTTGCTTGTTCATAGGTTCATAGGTTCGTACTAGGCTATCTGCCCAAGGGCATTTATAAGCCTAGCCCAGAGTTTTGTGGCTTTCGCCACCCCTTTAGTTTGAAGAAAAATATGCCCATTATTTTGCTGTGCCTCTGTCAAGCAGTGACACTGAGGTAATCCCTGGGGTATATCTGCGATCTCCCATCCATTGGTCAAGATTTCTCTTGAACAAGGCCAGCGAGGTGCTCTGCCTCACATGTACCGGGATTTTGTTCCACAGCATAGGGAGTCTCTGGGTGATGAATCTGTCCCTCCAGCACGTCCTATTAATAACATTGTCAAGGTTTAAGTCTCCCACCCTTGTAGTTCTGAGGGATCTAGATTTTTTGAGGTGAAGCATGTTCATCAAATCTGGGTTTGACATGGCCTTGTATGTCAGGCACAGGTCACCTCTGAGCAAGCGGTAAGCGACTGAATAGAGCTGGAGTTCTTTCAGTCTGGCAGCATAAGACATATTTTTGAGACCCTTTATCCTTTTGGTGAGGAACTTCTAGGGCCTTTCCAGCTGCTGCAGGTGTCGGGTCAGATACATTTCGAATGGGGCATTGTACTCAATCATTGGTCTGATGAGTGATGAGTACAGGGGGACAATGACCTCCCTTGATCTAGATGTGAATCCCTTCATGATCAGGTGGGCAATGTAGAAGGTCTTCCTAACTACTTTAGCAACGTGAGTGTCAAACGAAAGGTTACTGTCAACCTGGGTCCCCAGATCCCTGATAACTTCTTATGTGCTCAGTGGATTGCCACCTATATGGTAGCTAGGGGTAACCTTGTTTTTCCCGAAGGGTATGACTATGCATTTCTTGGCGTTTAACTTTAGGCCATGGCTCTGGCACCAGATGTTCTTCATTCCACATTGCTGCAGTCCTAACCATTGGGTAGTCCGCTGTCCAGTCGGCCCGAATACCAAAGTATATGGCTGACGTCGGTCAAGGCGCATTAGACTGATGTCAGGACGTCAGGGTACTAATGCGCATGACCGACGTCATATCCTCAGTCTTTTTTGCCGCATGGTCCGATGCAGAAGCAGTTTTGCGAGTGCAGGTTGGCGTTCTGAAATTTTCTGAAGTCGGAGTTTCAGACCGAATCAAAGTTGGCTAAGTACCCCGTTGGGGAACATTTTGGTTTTCTTGCCTCAGTATTTAACCGGATGTCAGAAAAGTGAATAACTGTATTTCTTGTGGGAAACAGATACCTCATAGGGATTACCATACTTTGTGTACACCTTGTTTAGGGCCTGAGCACGACGTTGTTGGATGCCGCTCTTGTGCTAGATTTAACAAACGCACTATTAAGAGAAGGTTAGACTGTGCCAGGTTAGTGTTTGGGAAGCGTTGTAATTATAATATGCCGTCGGATGCTCCGACGCCCGCTTCGTCCAAAAAGCGCAAGGACAAAACAGCGAAGCCTAGGGTTGATGAACCGGCAGTCCCGGACGTCGGTTCTTTAGAAGGCTCAGTGGAGCCAGAGGTTTTGCCAGGAGTTTCTTTGGAGTCTCAGGCAGAGACTTTACTGTTACAGGATGTGCCTTCTCAGGAGGTAGGCCAGGCTGAGGGGGGCTTCTCAGGTAACTGTTCTTCCCTCTCTTCCCAAGGTAGTTAGAGCCTCTCCTTCTGTTTCCAAAACTTCTTTGAGAGGTAGGCCAAGTTTAGCTTCAGTGGGGGCTTCTCCTAGCACTTCAGGTTCTGTGCCTAAGAAACATATGCTTAAAATGGCAGAAGATTTGATTACTATGATTAGAGGTTCTATGCCCCCTCCTGATAAGAGGCCTAGGGTGGAACCTGAGTTTGAGAGTTTTGAACAGTGTTCAGAGGCTTCTGAGTCTTCTGCGGAAGACTTGCAGGAGTATCCTCCTTATTCTGATTCTGATGTGGATGATTCCACTCCTACAGCTTCTCCTCCTGAGGATTTCTCATTTTCAGAGACTCTGCATTCCATGAGGGAGCACTTTAAATGGGAAGGCCAAGATTACTCTGATTCCAGGAAAAGGCTTAGGGAATTTTGTTTTGCCCCAGCATAGGCCCTTAGCTATACCTCCTGTGTTGAATGTGGTGGAAGATGTTTTTGCAGAGGCTTCCCTGAACCCTGATTCTTTGCCTCCTGCTCCTGTTAAACCTGATAGGTACTATAGGGTGCCTGAAGCTCATAAGTATCTTTTTAAGAGTCCTAGGGCAGACCCGGAAACTGTTTCTCAGGGACCTAAAGGTGTTAAGGCCTCTGTTGTTAAAAACCCTGCTCCCACTGATAAAAGGCAAGGGCTTTGGATAGATGGGGAAAGAAAGTGTATACTTCTTCCACTTTAGCCATGAGGGCGTTGAATTGTCAGTTTCACATGCTAAAATATCAAAATTATCTCCTTTCACAATTGAAATCTAAGGTGGATGCTTTGGCGGAAGGTATTGAGTGTAAAGAGTTGCTGGATTTAGTTCATGTGTCTGAACAAGTGGGTAAGCATTCTTTGCAATGTGGTTTTGATGCTGTACAGGCCTCCTCGAGGGTGGCTGCCACTAGTTCTGTTCTTCGCAGGCATGCCTGGTTGAGGGATCAGAATTTAGCTGAGCATGTTAAGACAAGGATTTTGGATGCTCCTTTACAGTCTGATGTGTTGTTTGGTTCGCCTGTGGAAGCAGTTTTAAAGAAAATGGAGGACAAAGCTAAGTCTATGCAAACTGTTAAAGATTTTTTTGCAGGTGCAGCCACCGAAGTTTAGTAGAAATTGGCCTACTAAGGGATGGACATATCCTGCTTATGATTCCCAGTCTAGGGGTAGGTCTAGACGTGGTAGGGGCAGAGCTCAAGGTTCTTTTAGGCCTAGAACAGGAGTTCACCTGCTCAGACTTCTGGTGAGGGCAGGGGTCAGTCCTTTCGTAAACAGACCCAATGACCTGCCTTTTCAGCTGCCAGTAGATTCTCGTCTGGCAGCTCCTTTGGGAGGAAGACTGTCTCTTTTCAAAGAAAATTGGGATTTAATTACTCAAGACAGATGGGTGTTGGATATCATTCACCACGGTTACAGGTTTTATTTCCATACATTGCCCCTTTCAAAGGCATGCCAGACGTTCCTCCTCCACAAAGGAAAGAGGCTCACAAGCAAATTTCTCTGTTACTCCAAATAGGGGCCATTCAGCCAGTCCCTGTATCAGAAAGGGGCCTAGGATTTTATTCTCGCCTGTTCCTAGTACCAAAGAAGGGGAACACGTGGAGACCAATTTTGGATTTATCTATCCTCAACACTTATCTGGACATTCCCAAGTTCAAGATGTTGACGTTACAACAGCTTTTACCTCTGCTGGGCAAAGATCACTGGATGGTAACTTTAGATCTCAAGGAAGCTTACCTTCATGTGCCTATAAGACTAAGTTGCAGGAAGTATCTGCGTTTTCGAGCTGGAAATTCTCATTATCAGTTCTCTGCATTGCCCTTTGGCTTATCTACTGCCCAGAGTATTCACAAAGGTTCTGGCTCCAGTGATAGCTTACTTCAGGCTAAAAGGAATTCAAATCTATCCTTACTTGGACGACTGCCTGATTCTGGCTCAAGAAAAGGAAGACCTTCTACAGCATCTGGAATATGTTATAGCAGTGCTAAGATGCCTAGGGTATTCTGTGAACGAAATAAAGTCCAGTCTAGTACCCTCTCAAGACATGTGCTTTCTGGGTGTGAGACTGAATACAGCAGCCCAGATGGCCTTTTTAACCCCGGACAAACAAAAGAGTCTATCCCTTTACTTCCATCAACTATCTCATCAGTCCGTGCTGACTGCAAGGACAGTCCTTCAAGCATTAGGGTTCATGGCATCTTGTATTCTGGTGCTTCTCAATGCCAAACTGCATATGAGGAAGCTGCAATGGTATCTCAAAATGTATGGACACAGTACAGGCAGGATTTGGACAGTGTCAATCAAAGAATACCTTGCCTTCAAAAGAATTTTTGTGGTGGGCTCAGGAATGTCACCTAAACAAGGGACTCTCTGTGACCCGGCCAGAGGCGAGTCAGATTTTAACGACAGATGCCTCGGACATTGCTTGGGGAGCTCATCTAAATGGAAAGTGGATACAAGACAAGTGGCCTGCCAGACTACAGCATCTACATATCAACATGAAGGAGATGTTAGCAGTCCAGTTTGCATTAATGGCTTTCAAGGAGTTACTTCTTCCAGGGCAGGTGTTGATTCTAACAGACAACACAACTGTCATGTGGTACATCAACAAACAAGGGGAACACATTCTTATCCTCTATGCAGGCAAGCAATGATTTTATGGGAGACTGCGCTCAGCTTGCAACTAACTCTTCAGGCAAGGTTTCTGCCGGGAGCACAGAACTCCTTAGCAGATGTGTTAAGCAGACAAATCATGGATCCCCATGAGTGGAAACTGGATCTTCATGTATTTCAGAAATTGACAGTGTCATGGGGAACTCCAGACATAGATCTGTTCGCTTCTCCACTAAACCACCAGCTGCCAAAGTTTTGCACAAAGGGGTTTCATCACACAGCTTGGAAAGTGGATGCTCTTTCTTTCAGTTGGAAAAATCTTCATGTGTATGCCTTTCCACCTCTGCCTCTTCTTCCAAAGGTGCTCTTAAAGGTCAGACAAGACAAGCCAAGGATGATTTTAATAGCTCCAGATTGGCCTCGGCAACACTGGTACCCACTACTAAGGAGTCTGGTAAGGAAGCCTCCATGGCCTTTACCTTTGATTCCACATCTGTTATCTCAGAAGGACGGTCACCTGCTCAATGTCAAGCTTCACTCTCTTCATCTAACAGCCTGGCATATTCTGTGTTGAAACACAGCAGGTCTCAACTTCCTCAACAAGTTTTAAATGTGATTATGGAAGCTAGAAGACCTAGTACAAGGAAAGTGTACGCAGAAAAATGGAAGAGATTTTTATTTTGGAGTACAGCAAAGAATTTGGAGATTTCTGAGCCTAATTTGAGTGTGGCTCTTCAATATCTTACTGAGTTATTGGACAAAGGTTTGTCCTTCTCTTCCATTAAGATTCATGCTGCAGCAATTTCAGCTCACTATGATTGTGACCCACCATTGTTTTCGCATCCTTTGTTCAAGCAGTTTCTTAGAGGGCAAAGAATATAAGACCCCCATTAGAGCTCCTACTCCTGCTTGGGATCTCAATTTTGTGTTGGAAAAACTTACTCTACAACCTTTTGAGCCTGGCTACTGCTGAATTGAAATACTTGTCATGGAAGACTGCTTTTCTGTTGGCTATTACTTCTGCAAGAAGGGTGTCTGAGTTGCAGGCCCTTATGGCAGTAGAGCCCTTTTTGATTTTCCATAAGGATAGGGTATCATTACGTACTAATCCTTCCTTTATGCCTAAGGTGGTTTCTAGTGTGGCGTTAAACCAAACTATTCATTTGCCTACTTTCTATGCAGATCCCCAAAATAAGGGGGAAAAGATTTTGCACACTTTAGATGTCCATAGGCAGTTACGTTATTATTTAAGCAGGACTAAGGATTTCAGGCAGTCTCAGCAGTTGTTTGTTTCTTTTGCTTTGAGTTCTCAGGGCAAGCCTGTGTCTAAACAAACTATTTCTAAGTGGATTGGGTTTTGCATTTCATTTTGTTACTCCCATCATGGCAAAGAGATTCCAGCTGGGATTAGGCCTCATTCCACTAGGGCTACTGCCACTTCAACAGCATTTCTAAGGGGGGTGGCAACTAAGGATATTTTGGAGGCAGCTACTTGGAGTTCAGTGCATACTTTCTCTAAGCATTACCATCTTCCTCTCTACTCTAAATCTAGGGCTGGTTTTGCCACAGCTATTTTGCAAGGCATGTTGACAGCTCCTGCTTCCTTATGATTTGCCAGCCTCCCTTACCTCTGCTTTGGGATTCTACCCAATGGTTAGGACTGCAGCAATGTGGAATGAAGAACATAGTACAGTTTTGTACCTACCATAAATGTAGATGTTCGAGGATCCACATTGCTGCAGTCCAATTTACCCTCCCTCCTTCCCCTCTGTGTTTAGGGGTGGTGGCGTGTGCTAGTATATATATATATATATATTCTTGTGCATTTGTATATATTGTATATATGTTTGGTGCAGGGTTTTTTGGTGTTTTGGTTTGGGCTTTGTCTTTTTAGGGTCTTCTGACATCTGGGGCAAGAAAAGACTGAGGATATGACGTCGGTCATGCGCATTAGTACCCTGACGTCCTGACATCAGTCTAATGCACCTTGACCGACGTCAGCCATATACTTTGGTATTCGGGCCGACTGGACAGCGGACTACCCAATGGTTAGGACTGCAGCAATGTGGATCCTCGAACATCTACATTTATGGTAGGTACAAAACTGTACTTTATCCGTTTCTGTGAGACCCTTCTGAAGGATATCTGTGTCAGATGTGTTTTCGACTATGGGGCCCAGTTTGCAGTCATCTGCAAACTTTGTCAGCCATAACCCTCCTGTGTTTGCTTGTACTTCAGAAAAGTAGATGCCGAACAAGAGTGGGCCCAGGACTGAGCCCTGTGGGATACCACTTGTGACAGGCTTTGAGTCTGACATGGCGCCAGCAACTCTGACCCTGTGGGTTCTGTCACTTAGCCAGTTTGCAACCCATCTTGTGATGTATGGGTTTACATTTAAGCTGATGAGTTTTTCAATGATACCTGAGTGGGGTATTGTGTCGAAATCCTTTGCCAGGTCGAGGTAGGCTGTATGGACTGTCTTTCCCTCATCAATGGCCTTGGTGACTGTTTCGGAAAAGTCAACCAAGTTTAAAAGGCATGATCTGCCTTTGACAAAGCCAAACTGGGTTGGATCCAAAGTCTGCAAGTTCCCTATGTCTTTATTTATGAGTTCCATTATGATCCTCTCCATGGCTTTGCAGATCAGGCTTGTCAAGCTGATGGGAAGGTAATTTCCAGGGTCGGTGGAGGCACCGCCTTTGTGAAGTGGGACCACAGTTGCCGTACGCCACTCCTTGGGTACGTATCGTGAGGTGAGGCTAAGATTAAACAGCTGGCCTAACTGCGGGTTTAATTCCTCATTGAGTTCGTGGAGCACACAGCCAGGGACACCATCCGGTCCCATGGATGCTGTGTTTTTCGCCTTGGAGAGAGCAGTTCTCACCTGGGTGTTAGAGATGTTTGGGGGGCTACAATCCTCTGGTATAGATATCTCTCCTTTTTGGGGGGGGGGTTTGCACTGAACCTGTCAGCCAGTATGTTGGCAATGTCTGTAGGTTCAGTAATTTTCACATCATTTTGAACTAATTCTGAGCATATCTGGGAGTTTCCTCCCAGGTTTCTAACATAGCTAAAGAAGGCCTTATGATTGTCTTTTGAGTCCCTAGCGATTTTTTTCTCAAAATTTGCCTTGGATGATTTTATGAGAGCTCTTAGTTTTTTACTTATAATGATCAAAGGTGTCTTACCTTTTAAGGATTTTGCTCTATCTTGTAGTAGCTTCCTCCTTTTGTTGTAGAGCTTGTTTATGGCTGGGGTCCACCAGACTGGACACTTGCCTTTGGTACAAAGAGTCTTTGTTTTGTTTGGGATTGCCTGATCCATGCAGTCCTGTAGGTGCTGGTAGAAGGCATTTGTAAGTGATTCAGCGGCTTGAGTAATGTTTACCACCGGCTCGGGGGCCTTAAAGGAGACCACACTAGTCTTTAGAAATGTGAAGTCGGCTTTTGAGAAGTTCTTCACTGTGGTCTTTTTTATCTCAGGTGGGGGCGGGATGAGAACCTCCAGTGAGATTAGTTTATGATCTGATCTCACCAGTGAGGGGTATACTTCCGGTGTTGAACATTGTGATCCCATGTTCGTGATGATGAGATCAAGTATGTTTTCACCTCTTGTGGGGATGGTGACCAGTTGTTCCATGGCATTTGAGTTTATGAACTCCAGGAACCTTTGGGCTAGAGTGTTTGGGCTTGAGTAGTGATCCCAGTCTATATTAGGGTAGTTGAAGTCACCTAGTATGATGGTGTTTGGAGATACATTTATCCCCTCCAGTGTTTTCAGGAAAGCTATGTGAGGTTCCTGAGTTTGAGAGGGTGGCCTGTAACATGCTACAAATTGCATAGCAGTCTTGCCTATGGTTAGTTGCACCTGGATGGTCTCCGATGCATCGTGCGTTGCCACCAACCTTGAGGTGTGGGTGTCCTTGATGAATATGGACACCCCCCCTCCTTTCTTGGTGTTGTCCGGATTTTGGGGCCGGAATGCATGATATGAGGTAAAACCTGATAGTGCTGGGGTGCTCTCAGGAGCCTTGAACCAGGTTTCAGTTACAGCACAGACATCGATGTTCTCCATACTGTTTAGTGTTATTATCAAAAAATAGTTGTTTAACATCAGCCTTTCTAAATGCATGTGTTTTATCCAAATACTCCCTTATTTCATCTTCACCTCGTCCTATTCTTGTTCTGTGAGATTCCCCTTCTTCATTATTATTTTTACCATGGCTATTGTTACTGTAGAAGTCTAGACTGTGTGAGATGGATGGAGAGACTTTTTAATTCTTCACTTTGGTTGGCTTCCCAGTGTTTCTTACAGGTCAAGATATTTCTCTGTTTATGTTTACTGGAAACATAGCCAGTGGAATTGCCAAAATAAAAAAAATAAAAAAACTCTTACTCCTTCCATTATATATTATATTCATTCATTTTCTGAAGACTGTTGTAATGCATGCTATAAACAAGAAGTACACCATTTTGTCACTTTCATATTGCTTGAACAGGTAATTTTTATCAAAAAAATTAGGGCTGATTTTGAATGAAATTGCTTTTCTGCAGGATATGGTTATTACATTTTTGGGTGTAGAAGGCGCAGACTTTGCCCCCACAATAAAAACTCAGGTTTGTCGAATTTTAGGTTTCTCCAAATGCAGCTCTGAATCACTGGTTTTCAGTCAGAGAACTCTGTCAGTGAAGTTCTTTTTAACAGAGCGACCTATATCCAAAGTAATTGTGAGCTTCTTTAGCTAGCATTATATTTGATAAAGCAATATGGTTTCTTTGAGTAACTAAGATCATATTGTGTTGCAACACGTTTTGTGCAGTAATACATATAAAATACATTTCTTGTATTTGATGCTAGGTTGGCTGTAATCCTAATGAAGATGTGGCTATTTTTGCTGTTGACTCCTTAAGGCAGCTGTCAATGAAGTTCCTGGAGAAGGGAGAGCTAGCTAATTTCCGATTTCAGAAGGATTTTTTAAGGCCTTTTGAACACATAATGAAGAAAAACAGGTATGTTAGACACATGGAATGCATTGAATTACTGTGTTTCCTTTCTTATTTATTTTTTAATTTATGTTTTGGCATAGTTATTCATTGTATAGGTTGATAGGCAATTATTAGGCTAGCTGCCCTTGCAGGCCATTTTAAGCGTAACCAATTTCCCTTTTTGTGCTCGAGATAAACAATCCCATTTGATTATAGACAGGGCTTACCCATCCCATGGTCAATAATTATATATTTCCCCTAATGAGAATAACTGGGATAACACTGTAGATAATTTGAGAGTACCCATGCATTAGATAAAACATTTAGGAGCTACCTCTGTCTACTAGTAGTACAGGGGACATTTCTGAGGTTAATGTTCTGTTTCCCATCCATAGATCGAAGTTGCTGTTGAAAATGGATAAGGGTGAACTTTTTTTTTTAATGTGTACAGGGAGTCTTTTCCTCAGTAGTGGTACCCTCTGCAAAATAAACCTGCCCTCCAAACCATTTTATTGATGTTGCAGAAGAGGTTTAGGTCCCCAGACTGAGTATTTCTGAAGCAACTTGACTACTGATGTGCAGTAAATTCAGCAGTTGGAGAATACCTTTTATGCCAGATACAGGTCAGTTCTTAGCATGAGCAGCCTTTAAAAATAAGATCATATACTACGACTGCAATTTAACATGTGGAATATGTTCTGTTTTTGTTTATTGTTGAGGTCCCCAACCATCAGAGACATGGTAGTGCGCTGTATAGCCCAGATGGTCAATTCCCAGGCTGCTAATATTCGCTCGGGCTGGAAGAATATATTTTCTGTATTTCATTTAGCTGCTTCTGACCAGGATGAAAGTATAGTGGAATTGGCATTTCAGACAACTGGACATATAGTTAGTGAGTATTTTTTTCTTCTCTGACAACGTCACACAACATTATCTTAAGATGCAATGTCAGTGTTTCTTCTGTAGTTCTCTCTATGGTATTTTAGGAGAAGTCTTATTTTAACCCTTTGATTTAAAAAAAATGTTATATGAAAACTGTAGCCATCTGATTGCATTAAGCAAGTAAAACACTGTTTAAAATGAGACCTTATACAACTGTGCCTCACTGTGGAATTTTTTCTCCATCTGCATTTCTCTCTCACTGTATGCTTAAAGAGAGGTGGCACTCACACTGCGTGCTATAGTTAGCAGTTTCTAGATGCCACATGCACCACAATAGGAGTGTTAATTTCACACACTCAAAGAGAGCTTACCAGGTAAAAGTGCTGCTTCGGTTGATCTTGTGGATTAATTTGGTCATGTACTAAAAGAATCAAATTTGAAGAGCTGTATTATTCAAATCATTTTAACAATTTTAAAGTTATATGCCATCCTGTGATATCCACCATTAGCACTTATTGCTAGAAAATCTTTCTGATGAAGAACATAGTTGGGCCCACTTTATGATTGATATATACACACACACGCACACCTGTGGTCCATATTTTGTCATTTCATTTGCATTGTTACTGGATCATAAATAAAATAAAAAATCAGGTATATATGAGCATATATACAACCATTATCAGCCTTAAAAATTATTATGCTTAGTCTGCATAGCATAAAACTGATCTACCAGCTTCTTAAATATAAACACATCCTTGGTAAAATAGTTTAAGATAAGTATATATACATTACTATTGGGTTTCTGCCTATAATTTTGTGGCACTTCCATTAATTCAGATGAGTAAATAAATTTCACACCTGGAGTGAAGTGCTTAAAAATCAGTTTAGCATTAAAAAGCTTACTCTCTATTGTAATAAGGTAAGGTTGTCATTTCTGTAATTTGGAAAGAAGTGATGTAGAGGTATGGGTACTGTAAGAAACTGTCCATGACATAAGTATTCAGTGTAACTGTTTTGAGTTTGTTTGCTTTATGTATTTATTTGAGTGTTTTAACTGAGACAAAGCACTTATCTCAGTTGACCAATTTCAGTCTCAGTCCAGGAGTGATATAAAGTAAAGAAGTACAATTTTATATCAGTTTCATTAAGGTACAGAAATGCAGTACCATATTAATAGTATGATTCAGGATATGGTAATAAAGATAATTATTGTAAAGATTATAAAGAACAGGTATATTCAATTATATACAATTGAGACAAAGTGATAACCAGAGTATGCTATGCATTGAGAGATTTATAGCTAACTGCTGTTGGAATGAAAATACACAACAGTAGTAGTAAAATTAGGTCACCTAGCTAGAGAGATGACACTGGCATTTAGCAAGTTGCTAAAGACATGCTTTTAGATGAACACAACATTTTGGGTAAGAAGTTTATTTAAGAATGGTGGGGATAGACTTGCCCTAGTTTGTGGCCTATTGTAGAAAACAGTGAACTGCGCACTAGAGCTTGGTTTTAAAGCCTTGTAGTGCAGATGTTGATGGTCTTGATTCCAGCATTTGGCTGCTAAAGGAGAAAATGTTTGACTATGAAGAAGTTTATAAGTTTGTGAGCCCGGTAGAAGGTTATCTGTTTGTTTGACTGGGAACCACTTTGCTTGTTGTAGTGTTTCACTGTGGTGTTCTCGTTTAGGGGAGAAGGTGATGAATTTGCAAATTTTATTGGTGATTGTGGCATTTCTTATTAAGGTGTATGCTTTTAGGGAAAGACAATACTGTAGATTGGAGAGTACAATCCCTTTGCTTATTGCTCTTCTGGAGGGCTTTGAGTAAAAGTAGATTTTGTTTGTTGTCGAGGTGGAGGTTGAAGTTGCATGATGGGTCAAGCTACAGCCGGTATACTTAAATGTGTTAATATTTTCTATAGCGATGTTATTGTGCTCACTGATATTTAATGAATAGAGGTTTTGCTCAGTTTCTGTTTGGTCTTGAAAAAGTTAAGTACACGTGTTTTACTGTTAACTCAGTCAGTAAGGGAGAGGAAGTCTGACTGAAGTTCTTTTTGCAGAACTGTGAGGGATTGATTTCAGCATTATAAGACCAAATCATCAGCATAAACTAGTAGGGGGTAGGTGAGGTAACTCAAAGGGGCAATTTGTTGATATAGATGGAGAATAGAAAGGGTGCAAGTATTGGGTCTTGTGACAGCCTATGTCTATGTTTGGCTGAAGGTGAAAAATTGAACTGAACTTTGACACAGGAGTAACAGTCTGAAAGATAATTTTGGAACTATGGTAGGACATAAGAGCTAATGCCTATGTCCTGTAGTTGGTGAAAGAGAATGCTGTGATCTACTGAAACTCAAACCAATCAGTGTATGAAGATGGAATGATCATCAGAAACAAGTTGCTTAATTACATCAATAGTTTATTTTAATCCACTTACGAATAGTCACCCATATACAGTAAAAAATGCAGAAGCAATATGTTTTTCTATCTCAAACTTCATGTTATCAATTAGTTTGATATTATTTATTCCATTTGCCTTTTATGTAAATTTGTATCATATTTTTAGTAAAAAACAAAGTTCTCTTAAGATGTAATGCCTGTCCGGTAACTTATGCTTTCTAAAATTTATAATTTAGCTCTCCTTAATTTTAAAACACTTAAGATAGAAATATATTCATTCATACCTTGTCCTGTAGCTGCATCTAACTTTAGTTGCCACACTAATTCCCTGTATTTGAGAAAGTTTTCCCATCTTCCCCCTCTAGGATCTTTCAGTACCTTGTACAACCTGTAAGTTTGTACTTAATAGTCTTTTTCCCTCTACATCATAACAAATGTCTAAATAAAGCATTATTGTTGTTCATTTTACTAATGTCATATAGATATTCATATATCATCTTCTTTTGGTAGTGTTCAATCTTTTCTACATAAAATACCTAAGCAGTTTGGCAGACTGCAACTTATACGACTCCTGATGTAGCACATTTTTTTGTAGAATTTAATCTCAAGCAGTGATCATTATACTTAATAGGTAATGTGTCTCCCTCCAACACGTTTACAAAAAATTACATATCCTACATTTCTGTGTCCCCATTTTGTTGGAGCTTGGTCCTGTGAAACCAGTCACTTGATTTTTAGCATCAGTTTTTTTTTTTTTTTTCAAATTCATTTTCCGATTCCGACTCCTTTATATACAAAAGTGGGTTTGTCTCCCACTATTTTTATAATATAGTGTCCATTTTTACAGATGACATAACTGTGGAAGCATGGTGGTATTTAGGTGAAATGGCAGTGGAGTTTTTAACTAGATTATTTAATGAAATCTTGGAAAGTGAGAGGATGCCTGAGGAATGGAGGAAAAGCGTTTTGTTACCGATTTTTAAGAATAAGGGTGATGTGCAGAGCTGTAGCAACTACAGAGGAATTAAATTGATCAGTCACAGCATGAAGTTATGGAGAATAGTAGTGGAAGCTAGGTTAAGAAGGGAGGTGATGATTAGTGATCAGCAGTATGGTTTCATGCCAAGAAAGAGAACTACAGATGTGATGTTTGCTCTGAGAGTGTTGATGGAGAAGTACAGAGCAGGTCAGAAGGAGTTGCATTGTGTCTTTGTGGACTTAGAGAAAGCATATGACAGAGTGCCTAGAGAGGAGTTGTGGTATTGTATGAGGAAGTTGGGAGTGTAAGAGAAGTATGTAAGAGTGGTACAGGATATATACGAGGGTAGTGTGACAGCGGTGAGGTCTGCGATGGGAGTGATGGATGCGTTTAAGGTGGAGTTGGGGTTACATCAAGGATCAGCTCTGAGCCCTTTCTTATTTGCAATGTTGATGAACAGGTTGACAGACGAGATCAGACAGGAGTCCCCGTGGACTATGATGTTTGCAGATGACATTGTGATCTGTAGTGAGAGTAGGGAACAGGTGGAGGAGACCCTGGAGATGTGGAGATGTGCTCTAGAGAGAGAAGACGAATGAAGGTCAGCAAGACTAAGACAGAATATATGTGTGTGAATGAGAGGGAGGATAGAGGAATGGTGAGGATGCAGGGAGTAAAGGTGGCGAAGGTGGATTAGTTTAAATACTTGGGATCAACAGTTCAGAGTAATAGTGAGTGTGGAAGAGAGGTGAAGAAGAGAGTACAGGCAGGATGGAGTGGGTGGAGAAGAGTGTCAGGAGTGATTTGTGACAGACGAGTACCAGTAAGACTGAAAGGGAAGGTCTACAAGAGGGTAGTGAGACCAGCTGTGTTATATGGGTTGGAGACAGTGGCATTGACAAAAAGGCAGGAGTCAGAGCTGGACGTGGCAGAGTTAAAGATGTTAAGATTTGCACTGGGTGTGACGAGGGTGGACAGGATTAGGAATAAGTATATTAGAGGTCAGCCCAGGTTGGAAGGTTTGGAGACAAAGTCAGAGAGGCAAGATTATGTTGGTTTGGACTTGCTGAGGAGGGATGCAGAGTATATTGGGAAAAAGATGCTAAGGATGAAGCTGCCAGGTAACAGGAAACGAGGAAGGCCTAAGATAAGGTTTATGGATGTGGTGAGAGAGGACATGCAGGTGGTTGGTGTGACAGAGCAAGCTGCAGAGGACAGGAAGAAATGAAAACAGATGATCCGCTGTGGTGACCCCTAATGGGAGAGCCGAAAGAAGAAGAAGTGTCCATTTTAAAAATAGCCAAATTTCTTTGCATAATTTTCCTAAATGTTTCAGAGCTCCCACTGTATTGTAGGACCATAACCTTTTGATAATTGTTTTTATTTCCATTGCCTTCATTTTCTTTTCCAGACTATGGTGAATCACATTTGACCAAAATAAGTTTCAACTTCCCTGTCCTTTCTTTAAGTATCGCATCCCTAATTTTTTTTCAGTGTTTTGTCAGGGTAATCTCTCTATTTAATCATCTCACACAAAATCTCAATTTCCTCTTCAAACCAATCATCCACTGAAATCATTCTAGACAACCTGACCATTTGACCTTCAACTAGGTTATTTTTTCTGAAAGATGTGATAGTTACTACTATAGTGCACGTAGGAATCTTTTTTCTTTATGTTTTAAACTTGAAACTAATGGAATTTTTTATAAGTTGCACATCAGCATAATTATCCTGTAACATGTGAGAAAAGTGAACTTTAAAAAAATCACTGTAGAATTAATGTATTCAATAAATGACCTTGGTTTGATGTCTATCTCTTTCCCAAAATACATATATTATCTAAAAACCTGAAATATTTAGTCAAACATTTAAACTAGCATGAGTTAAATACATATTAATTTTCCCATTTCCACATGACTGTATTGGCAAAAATGGGTGCTCATGTCGCATCCATTGTTTCTCCTTCGAAATTAAAAAATAAAATATTTTTTTAATACAGTCTCCTTAAGGTCAGTAACCAATTTCAACCTTCTGGAATCAGTAAACTCACAGATCATGAGATCCTCTCTAAGCCATACTAATCCTAAATCATGTGGAATGCATCTAAACAAATCAGTAATCTGCTAGCTACTTATGTTTCTTTATTACTAATTCTTCTATTTGTTACAAGTACCTATTGCTCTCTATTTATTGTATGTTTTGTTCTTTACTGTAAACTCAATTTACTCAGTTACAAGGACCTATTTGCTCTATTTTTATTGTATGTCATTTTTTTTTACTGTATACTCAATTACTCTGGTATGTTTGCTCATTTTTTTACTTGTGGAGCTTTTCTCCCTGGGCCTCCACTGAAAAAGGACCTGTGTCCAATCAGAATTTCCCGGTAAACAAATATAAATAAATAAATAACACTGATACTGAGGAATGAAACATCAGTTTCCCATATATTATCAACAGTTTTCAAATCATGCCAACAGTCTTTTGAAATGTGGGAATGCAGACTTATAAATGGTTTTAGAAGTCCATCAGTAAAAATTTCTATTGAATACGTTTTAGACCCTTGAGTGGCCACTATGAGTCTTGGGGGGGGGAATCATTCATGCTTATAATGAATTTTAGCTATTCCAGAAACAGATGGAACTTTTGTATTCTTGATGTGCAAAAATTGGTATTCCTATTTACTTATTGCATCAGATAATCATGTAAAAACGTGTTTCTTTTTATATGCTATGTGAATTTCGTTAAGTGATACTGAAATGTATTTTTCCTCATCACATAGCATATTCATTATTTTACCATAATACATTGGGTTCTCCATTGTAACAGTACCCCCACCCTCATATGGTTTCATCACTCTGATACTTCTGTTATTAGATATACTCTTCAATAGTGACCATTCATCCTTCTTTAAATTTGTTTCATGATATATTTTTACTTTTAAAAACTCTTCATAAAACTCAAATTCACAAACTCTTTCAAAAATCTGAATGATGTAATTGAAAGGGAGATTGTAGATTCTCAAAGTTTTGAACGTTTTATCCTCTCATATTTGAATGCTGTCCATCTTTAAATAAATGAGCTAAGTTGATTTTGAATAATTTTAACTCAAATCAGTGTCAACCAAATCATCTTGGTTATAAGGAACAAATGTAAAGCCTTTCCCAACAAGGTAACATGCAGATTTGAGATATTTGAAGTGCTGTAATTGTAAATATGGTAACTATTGCAAGTATATTTAATACCATTATTCTCCATGGTAATGTCTGAAACATTTTAGGAAAATTATACAAATTTTACAAAGAAACAGGGCTATTTTTAAAATGGTCATGAGTATTAGAAAAAATAGCAAGAGACAAACCCTTTTTTTGTGTATAAAAGGGATAGGGATCTGAAAAACGAATTTAAAAAAGCCTGGCATTAAAAATCAAGTGACTGATTTCATAGGGCCAAGTTCCAACAAAATGGGGATGTAGAAGTTTGGGATATGTAACTTTTGTAAATATGTTTTGGTGGGGAACACATTGCTTTTTAAGTATAGTGATCATTACTTGAGATTAAATTCTCAGCAAATTGTGATACACTAGAAATTGTATATAGTGCAGTCTGTCAAGACTGCCTAGGTTTTTACGTAGGAAAGACTAAACACCCCTAAAGAAGGTGATATATGAACACATTATATGACATTAGTAAAATGAACAACAGTAATGCTTTATTTAGACATTCATTATTATGTAGGGAGGAAAAGAATATTAAATACAAATCTGCAGTGTTGGACATGATTTTAAAAGACCCTAGAGGGGGAGGATGGGAAAACTTTCTTGAATACAATGTTCAATGCATCTACAGGACCAAGTGTAAGCAAACATATTTCTGTCTTAAGTGTTTTAAAATTAAAGAAAGCTAAGTTATACATTTTATGAAGCATATGTTACTGGACAGGCATTACATCTTAAGTGAACGTTAGTTTTTGTTAAAGAACATATGGTACAAATTTGCACAAAAGGCAAATGAAATATGTTTTACAAAATTTCTTTTAAATTATATCAGACTTACAGACTTAAAAACGTATTGTTTCTACATTTTTTCAGTAGCTTTCTCGTGCACCTTATCATCAATTTGGATTAACAATGTTGTGATCTAATATATTGAAAACCTTAGAAAGGTGTCTAAAATGTAACTTGTTAGATGTCCTTTGTGCATTCCTAAGAGAATTTCAACTGTGAGAGTTCTTAATGCTGTTAGTGTGCTGTGACTTGAGTACACTCTTTGCTGTTTGGATGAGATGTGGCTGTAATTATCAATTTATCTGGGTATAGGTGAATTGTTTGTATTTTGCCAAGGGTGAGTAAAATGAAGGTTGGGTGAGAGTGAGAAACTGTCACTTAAGAAGAGGTTTACTATAACAAGTTTCCAGGTGTTTGGCATGTTATTTTGTGTTAAGCAAAGGAAGTGTATATGTTGGAGTGGAGGGCTGATGAATTCTCTGCAGTAGTAAATGAGCCATTGAATGAGGCCATGTACTCCAGGGGGGCTGTTGATTCTTAATTGTTCAAGGAGAATGACTACATTTTTGATTTTAATACATAGAAAGTGAAAGAGAGGGATTTGTGGGGGAGGCTTTGGTGAATTAGTTGGTTGGGCATATGGTAGTGAAATAAACTGAAGAGTGGTTACTAAATTCTGAGAGAAAATATAAAGGAAAGAATGCAATTCTACTGTTATTTAGTAGATGCAGGATTGTTTCTTCCTTTTAGTCTGTTTACCTCTCTGTAGAACTGTTTCAGTGTGCTGATTATGGAGTTATGTTTTGATTTAATAAACTGACCTTTATGACTTGTTATATATTCCTTTGACTTGTTTTGAAGATGAGTAAGCTGTTTCTATTATCAAGAGTTGGGTTAACTTTCCATGTATTCCATGCCTCATCCCTAAGTTGTTGCACTTACATAGGAATGTGGTGTACATGTTTTATGAAACACATACAAAAATAACCGAGGAAGAATTAATTGCCTCAGCTGAGATCTGATCCTAATCCTTTGACATACTGTTCTGGCACAGCTGAAGCATGTAATTATTTTCCATTTGTGCTTGCATGTATTTCATCCATTGTCCTTCAGTTGAAGTGATTTATTTATGCTATGTAAAAGAATTATTAAACAAACATTTCTGCTGTTTAAAGTATACCCACTGTGTACTCTGCATTTTGTCTTTGGTCAGTAGGTAGCCATTTTCCTTATGTGTTGTTGTGAATATAAGTAAAATGTCTTCCAGACTTTGTGGCTTAGAAATCTGACTTACGTAACTCATTTTTGAGTAAAAAAAGGGACATTGATGAGACCAGGCAGGAAAGGATAGGAATACATGGCTGTTGCTTTTTGACCAGTTGGGGGAGGGGCAGTGTGGAAAGTGCTGTGGCCTGCTTTATTAGCAGTGTCTACTGAGGGGTAGGTGTATCACTCACATTAGTGGTCCTAATGCCTGATTAGTCTGTGTTTCGCTAGGACAGGTTACTCTGACATTGGGTTGACATCTATATGCATGCATGCTGCCTTTAACAGCAGCACATAGGGGA
Source organism: Protopterus annectens (assembly GCF_019279795.1). Lineage (NCBI taxonomy): Eukaryota > Metazoa > Chordata > Ceratodontiformes > Protopteridae > Protopterus > Protopterus annectens. Next base: position 1,008,162,035 of record NC_056732.1, read on the forward strand.
GCTCACAAAGCTGCCACTGAGAAGAAAGTTAAGCAAGTCTGCAGGATCTCCAGACTGGCCCACTCCCTGACACCCAGTTGTAATCACTCAAGGCAGGAATTAGGCTGATTAAGCTCACCTGTCGGGTAATGAATGAGTTGGAGTGCTCGCTGTCTCTGTCTATCTATTGAGCCTGGCTGTTATACTTGGAGGAAAGAGAATGAGACAATTCCTCTGGACTGGGGGTGGGGGGTGGGGGTAGGAATTACTATACTGCAAATGTATACATTTCCAAACTAGCTTAGTATGTTGGTTGGTTGTATTTTGTGCCAACCAGGGCAGGTGCTTTCTTTGCAGTCTTGCTTTTATGTAGTGATTTAACATTTCCTGTGGTGACTGTTTTGATGTCTCTAGGGAGTTATAACTGTTGGCTCTTTTATCTGTCAACTGTCCATCCATCTGTCTGTCTCTCTCTCTCTTTGTCTTGCAGTACTTTCATCTTCTCGACAGTCAGTGGTGACAATCTCTCTTGTACACTGGGTGGGCTAACTTTGTCTTTCTTTGTTGTTGAAGTTTGTACATTTTCAGGGGATCTGTCAGGTCCTTGGAAAAAGTCAGATTTGTAATTTATTGATTTTTATAATGTGCATTAACATAGTTGCATCAAAGTGTGTAGAGCATGGTATATAGATATTAAATTACCAAAGTCTTATGCTAAGTATACTGAATAAAATGCTAACATTTGTAAACCAAGTAAAAAATATATACTTTATACAAAACAACAAGAAAGCTATGCAGTTTGCTACTCTTTCAAAATTAAATATAAGGGAAATAGAATTCCCATGTGTAGATATTTCTTAACAAATTCAGTGTTTTCCTTTAACCTAGTTCACAGCAGTCTCAAGTGAAAAAATTCAAAACCGCAAGTTTTTTTTTTTGTCCAGCACTTGAAAATATCTTCCACAAGTGCCATTGAATGTTCAGCACTGGGCCCGACAATAATCAGCATAAAAAATAGTACAGTAGGAACATCAGTACTTGGTCCAGCAAGCGTCAAGGCAGCATCATTAACATTCAGGAAAAACTGTGGAGTGCTTGCACACACAAGCAATTAAAATTCTGGTGATAAACAACAACTGTCCCTAAATAGACTGTTTTTTGGATGATAACGCTGTCTGTTTATAAATACCTGTATCTCCAAACTGATTCAACAGTTTTCTATCATGTATGACTGTTTATGCAACACCTTTAGATTGGACTTCCTACCCTCAATGGCAATGGAGCAGTTGTATCTTGAATATTAATGAAAAAAATGAAATTGTTTTATGTCATTTTTGACCCTCAACATGTAAAAAAGTTTCACTTTTGTACAGAAATGCATGCAGGTATTCAGAAACAGTGCATAGCAGGAAACAAAACAGCATGATGAATGGTGGCACACAGGAAGGAGGTGATTTGAAGGCATATGTAATGTGATGTGGGAGCAACAGGGCGGTCTTCATAGTATGCAAGTAATTACATAATGGAATGCAAATGAGACTATGCATGTAACAAAATCAGACATGAAGGAGTATTTCAGAGATACATAAATGCAGTTCTGCAACTCCTAGTGCCCATTTGTTCTGAATGGCAGGATTTCTCAGGAGCTTCATTGAAGCTCATATGCTAGGAATAGCAGCCTCCTTATCTTAACAGCAAAGTTAGTGGTCGCTCCTGGATCCTGTGCTCACAACATTGCATGGTGTCATCCTTCACTTTGCAGATGGGTCTGCCACTGGCTAACATTTCTTCCCCTCCCCAACCAGGAGATTGTCAACCACAGTCTGGCAGTTGTGACAGAAAATTAAGGCTATGAGTGTTTAATGAGATGGTTCCTGTAGTCCAGAGTCTGATTCCCTCAGTATCCATTTGCCTGCTGTGTGACTCTGATCAAGTCAGTTAATCATACAGTGCTCTGGGCGATTTGGAAATTGGATTAGGCTCCTCAGTGGTCTCTTACATGTACCTTATGCCAAGGAAATACCTATGATTCGCTGCTGTGTAGTCAGAGAAACATATGGGCGTTAGTGGACATGTGTTGACCAAACATGGAATCAAGGTGGATGCATGGACAACCCATCTCTGTATACATGAAAGTTTGTTTAGCGTTAACTATCCTTGCTATGGGTTCCTTTCATATCCTGACAAGGGGTTATGTTAATTTGAGAAGCATCTGCCTCAACAGATACTACACCAGTTCCTTAGTGCAGTGCTGCAGCATGTGAAGGAGCATATATGGTTTCCAAGGACAGCAGAGGACAGAATCAACACTGTGCAGGCATTTGACAACATTTCCCATTTTCTTGAGAGCTCTGAGGCCATTGATTACACCCATATTGCCACCAATGCCTCATCTGCTCTGTACAGTATCCACTGCATTGACTGGAATGGCTTACACTTCATCACCCTCCAGGTGGTATATAGTACACTATTTATTGTGTGTCTGTGCACTACCCTGCAGTTCCCATGATTCCCATTTGTAATGCACATATGAGTTGTATCAGCATTACATGAAGGACTGAGGGTAACTTTCCACAGGTTTACTTATTTGATAGGTGCAAGTGCTGCCAGGTACAAAGGCCAGGATGTATTTCCCAAGTAAGCAAACAACAAGTTACTTGTTGTGTTCTCCCCTGTTATGTGTTGCAGGGGATGCTGGATATGTCTTGGAGCCATGGATGATGGCTCCCTGTCTTCCACATCTAACACCCAGTCAACAAAGAATAAAATAAAAAAAAAAACTCCAGGCCATGGCTGAGATGGTGTACATGCATTCTCTAATGCTGAACATTGTCTATTATGTGTTCAGACTCCTAAAGGGACACTTCTCTGCTTGAATATGTCTAGTGCCACATTGCAATATGCACCTGTAACCTATAGTCATTTGTATACACTATGTACCATCTTACACAATATGACAGTATGCAAGCTAATACAATTTGGAACATTTTAACAGCAGATGAGAAGTCAGGCACAGACTTGTCAGAAGAACCATGGGCAGCATCATCCCATGCAAGACAGAGATGGTGCAGTGTTCTACTGCAATGGCAAGGAGGAGGTGTATGTTTAGAAGCAATGGGCCATGGTGAAGCCAACACAGAATAAAACTGATGCATGCGTTATCACATCTAGACTATACATTACAGTGCATTGACTAGCCACTCAGTACATCAGACATTACGATATCCACGCAAGTCAGAAGGTTGGCAGGGCACATTTTTCATTATTTGTACAGGTGGAATGGTGGACATTAACAGGTGACAGCAATGCTACCTTATGGGTAAAGGTGACAGGAGGTAGAAGTGGTAGTATTCAGGCAGCTAGCATGTTGGGGGGGGGGTCAGGAACTACATCCTCTAGTGGTACGGTGGACCTGCCAGTTTGTGAACATTGTCCATGTATACTATATGGCCCTGCAGTGTCAGAGCTTGATGCATTACGCATTAGGGATAGTGAAGTACTTCAGGAGCATATATGGGAATCCCAGGGTGGTGTCCCTTGTAAATGGATAGTGTCCACAAAATGAGTGATGCCCATGGAAAGAGGTGGTGCTATGCAAGCCAGTAGAGGATTGAGAGGATATGAAGCTGTGGGAATCAGAGCAGGTGCAGCTGGCTTAGTGAAGCATTTGGGTTGGAGCCTAATGAGTGTCACAGGCCATGAGTCAGATATTGGCTGTGCCTGGGTGTGGTAACTGCTGTGGCCAGGGTCAACAGCTGTGCAGCCCCTGGAAAAGTGTGTGCCATCTACGTAAGGCCCCAACCCATGACCATGCATCTCACATCTGGACTCCTGCACAGCCATGGCTGATGTTCTTCATCTCACATTGCAGCCGGTCAAGGCGCATTTGACTGACATCAGGGCCAGGGGTACAAAATGCATGACCGACGCTATCATATCCTCAGTTTTTTTTTTTGTCGCATGTGCAAAGCAGCAAGTGCAGTTGCGCTTGTTTCTGAGATTTTTTTTTTTTTTTCAGTTCAAGACCGAGTTCAAAGTTTGTGTTCACTTTTTTTTTTTTTTGCCTTTTTTTTTTTTGATGTTCAGAAAAATCCGAGGAAAAGTTCAATTTGTGTTCTTGTGGATAGAGATAAACAGATACTTTGTAGATTTTATCATATTATTTGTATTCCTAGGTGCTTAGGGCCTGCTGTTGTGCTTGTTGCACGTTTTTTGTGCTAGATTCAATAAGGTTGGATAAGTTAGTTGGGAAGCGGTTGTTTTAGTTGGATATAGGGAAGCCCGGAATGCGGCCCGATGGCCGCCCGCTCCAGCGCAAGCAGCAAAACAGTTAGAACCGCAACCTAGAAGAAGAACCTGTACCGGACGCCTGGTTCTCGGGAGGTGGTGGAGGTGGTTTGAGGGATTCTTTGTGTTCCTTCTGTGTGAGACCTTATTATTGCAAGATGTGGATGTGGCCTCAGGGGGCAGGCAGGGGGGGCTGGGGTTACTTCTCTCCCCTAGGCCCTCCCTTCCTGGCTAGGCCCTCTGGCTCTCTCTCTGTTTCCTTCAGCTTCGGCCAGGTTTAGCTCAGGGCCAGGTTACCCAGCTCTGGCTTCTCCCTAGCCCCAAGAAGCATATGCCCAAATGGCAAAGATTTGATTTCTTTTGATAGGGGTTCTTTCCCCTCCTAGATAAGACTTCTGATAAGGAGCCTTCTTTAGGTAGGAGCCTTAGCTTCAGATGTTTGTTTCAGGCTTCAGATTGGCTGAAGAGTTTGGGAGTTCTTAGCTTTCTCTGATCTGGATTCTGATGTTTCTGACTCTGATTCTTCTCCTCCTCCTTTTTTTCTTTTTCTCTTTTCTCAGGATGATCTTGGAGCATTTTTTTTTCTGAGGATTGGGTTTCAGGAAAGGCTTTGGAGGATTTTTTTTTATTTTTTTGTTTTACTTATTTATTACTCCTTTTTTGGATGTCTCCTGTTTTGGATGTAGTTTGATATTTTAATACAGATTCTTTTCTTAATCTCTTGCCTTGCCTCCCTTCTTGTTAAGGCTTGTAGGTATTCATAAGTTTCTTTTAAGAGTCCTGGCTTTTTAAGAGAAAGAGGGGGCCAGGGCAAAAGGGTTTAAAGGGCCTGTGGTAAAAGTTTTAAAGTGTCAGACAAGAAGAATCCGACTGACAAGAGATAGAAAAGGCCCTTGCCTTCCTGGGATGTTTAAACATGAGGGCTTATTCTTGGGCCTTGCTATGAATTAACATTCTCCTTAACTTCCTCTGAAATACTCTAATCGCTTTCTAGATAGGCAGAAGGTATGTAAAGAGTTGCAAGATTTAGTACATGTTTTTTTCTCAACAGGTAATTTTCTTTTGGCAAGGTTTTGATGCTGGTACAGGCCTTTGCCTCTCAGCCAGGTGAAGTTCTGCCAGCTGCCACCTAGGAGGCTTGCCTGAGGTCAGTTCAGAATTTGTCTGACCATGTTAAAGTTTTTTTTTTAATTTGTCTTTTGCAATCTGACCATTTTGGTTGGGGTTGAAAACAATGTTTATGTGTTGTTTGGTTCTCCTGTTGAGGCAGTGTTTGGTAAAATCCTAGACAAAGGGTAGAGTAAAGAGTTTGTTAGGTAAAGGTTTAGTCTGTAGTGTACTTTGTAAGGGTTGTGTTCTTAGCTAGGGTAGGATCTTCTTAAGATTCCCAGTCTAGGGGTGGGCAGGGGCGTTCAGGAGAAGGCCTTGGGCTCTTTCCTGCACAGTCTTCCTGCAGGCAGGGGTCAGTCCTTTTGGAAAGTCTAAACAGTTCAGCCTCTGCAAGCTTTCAGTGCCTTCTCCCTTCAGAGAAAGGTGGACAGGCCCAATGAGAAATTTTGTTTTGTGGGTTGACCTTTTATGGAGTTGAGGAGCATTGGGGCCACTATCAGGTTTTACAACCCACATTTGGGGTTTTTTAAGCCTCAGAGGTTTATTTCCATAGCTTCCAACAACACATGGCAAATAACAGGCAATTCCCAATTTTCTCCAAATAAATTCTACAGGCACCAGAAGTGGGCCTGCCAAGCTGAGGGAGAAATAGGGAGAATATGTCTCAGAAGTGCCTAGGAGACAGTCAGGTGGTCACCAATTTTGAAGTTATCTATCCTCTTCACTTTTCTTTATCTTCTTTCCTCTGAATTCTGGATCTGCAGGATCACAACAGTGATTGGGCAATCCTCAACAAGGAACTGGGACATGTTCCTTCCATGCTCCTTCATGGGCCGTTGGACTTGGATCTACATCACTATCAGTTTGGAGCCATGCATTTTCTCACTGGCTACTCTCTGAGCCAATTCATAAGTTTATCTTCTGCGGCCTTGCACTAGTTTTCTTCTGGCTCCCATCTCAGTTTAGTTAAGTTCACGCTCATCTCTCCCTTTTTAGGCTGGCTTCTTCTTTAGTTTTCTCAGAAGGAAGAGAGGAGCAGTGATCTAATCCTTCTGGCTCATTTGCAGTGCTAAGATGCTTCCTCATTTGGAAAAATATCTATAAAGTCTAGTCTAGTACCCTCTCAGGATTCGTGCTTTCTAAATGTGAGACTGACCCCAGCGGCCCAGATGGCTTTTTCTTTACAAACTGAAAGCACTTTTCCTCTGGGACAATTGCACTCCATCAACACAACCTTTTCAAGAGTTACTTCTTCAAACTATCTCCTTCAAGCCTTCTTCCCAGATCAAGGAAGCATGCCAATGGCCATCTGAATAACTGATCAGGGGGTCTGGGAAATATCAATGCTGGACTGCCACATGAAAATTCAAAAATGGCAAACTGTATTGCTTTAACAAAGGATACCTGTACACAAATAATGGACACTATCACCTAAAAATAGGGACCACACACTGCCAAAGATTGGACAGACAGTCAATGAAAGGTGGGACTCTCTTACAGTTTTGTGGAGACTCATCAGGATTGAACAAGTGGTCAAGAGACAAGCCGCATGGAGAGTGAAATTAAGACATATAAACATGAAGGAGATGTTAGCAGGGGGACACAATATCAAGTCAAGGTGGAGTCATGTAGTTCAGCACTTAGCAAGGACATTCATTACAACAACAAAGGGCAGGTGTGCAACATCAACAGACAACACAACTGTAAGTTTGATCTTCATACACAAAAGGGGTGTGCAAGCAATCTTCAGGCTAGACACAGGAATCAGTTTAAAGAGGACTCAAGCCAAGGTTGCACAGCTCAATTCTTCATCCAAGGTTTCTGGAGTTAGCACAGTTTGGGGATTTTCAGGTAGCTCAGCAGTCCCCTGGATCCATAGCAGATCATTATGACTCCTCATGCAAGAACCATTGGAAGTACAGTTGAACCAGGAACTCCAGACATCCAAAGTTTTGCAGTGGATCAGCTTTCCATCACTTGGTTGGTTTTTTTTCTCCAAGGGCTCATCCACATGCTTCTCCTCTATGCCTTTCCACTTCTCTTCATTTTCCACAAACCACTTCTGCCTTTAATAGCTCCTGGGCAAGGATGTTTTTTCGGTACCCATTAATTTGACCAGCAGGCACTTCAAGATTGGAGGCCTCAGATTGGAGGACACTGGTAGAAGCTCAGAAGTAGCCTACCAGGCTCCATCACCTGTCACCAGAGGACCACCTGTTGGCCTCCTGTATTCACCTTTGAACTCAACCTTCAGTCCATAGCTCCTAACCATGGCTAACAGGGCCTTCAATGTTGTTGTCAACTCCAGTGTAATGCATGTTCCATTTTTAGATTTGAAATTAGGAGGAGAGATGATTTTTTTGAGTTTGATTTATTTGTTTTTGGGGCTCTTGAGAAAGATTTTTTTTGTTGTTTTGCAAGATTTTGTGTGATGTTCTAAAAAAGTATGTGCAGTGCTCTTCAGGTTTGTCTTTCTCTTTTATTAAAGTTCATCTTTCTTTCTTTCTTATCCTTTTAATTCTCAATTTGTTCTTTTAAGAAGAAGATGACACCCACCATTGGTTTTTCCCTAATCTTCATATAAGAATTTCCCGCCATATAATTTTCATCCCACTAGATCTCCCTGTGTTCTGATATGGCTTATAGGAGCACTGCACAAAGCAATTACCACTGGACTCATGGCTGCAGCAATAGATGCCATATGAGCTACCAGTGATCTGAGCATGGGGATTTGTTCCAAGTTCCTGTGTGCAACATCACTTTGCATGCATTGCAGGTCATTCTACAGTCCATGCATCTGTTATTTGCCCTCATGCAGGCCATGCAGCATGCTTGCCATATCTGCCATTCTGTGTGTGTGTGTGTGTGTGTGTGTGTGTGTGTGTGTGTGTGTGTGTGTGTGTGTGTGTGTGTGTGTGTGTGTGTGTGTGTGTGTGTGTGTGTCTGGATGACTGACTTACACATCTGCTGATTGATGTCAAATATGGTACCTAGATCAGCGAAAGACCAACACAACTTTCCCCTACAGTGAGTGCATGCACATTGGAGACAGTGTGTCTGATAGATGCCATCTGTGGTGCCATCTCCTGAGTAGCTTGAGTGTGGCTTATGCTAACAGGATGTCTAGTGCTGGGAATGGGTGATGCTGAAAGTTTGCCCTGCTCCCCTACTATCATCTCATATGTGGGGGATATGTGCATGCCTTTCAGCATTGTTGGCAGCGATGGTTGTTTTTCAGTTGCTATGAATGTCAGCAACAGGTCACCTGCTGACTTCAGGGATTTGCTGTTCTGTAGTAGTTGATATTCCTACTGTGGAACCTGTAAAAGCATAACAATAATATACCCTTGGCAGTGGTGGAACATATGCCTCACTCCCCCAAAACCTGTAGCATACTTAATGGTAAATTGCAGCTTTGTGAATGGCACATAGGCGCATACCTACTTTGTGGGGCATGGTTTTACAGTTGCATCCCCGTAGTATCTTGGGTCATATATACAGAGGGGGGGGGTGCTAAATAAAACTTTCTCACATATGAGTCATTGGACAACTTGTAAATGTACCTGCTGCCGCTAACCTGGTGCATCCTTTACAAACAGTCAGACAAGCATCACCAACCTGACAACCATATTCAAGCCACCGCGACATATGAGGGTTCGATAATCCTGCACCTTGTGATAGCTTGCAACTTGGTTTTTGACATTTAGTATCATATCACTGACTTTCTGGTGCATTTGTACTGATATCCTGTTATGACCACCCAAAGCATTAATGTTCTGCACCACTTCTAGCAGCATCTGGTCCTGGAAAGCCTTATCAGTTTTATCTTTGTCCAGGATGTGTACAAGATGTGTGTGTAGGGTCTTCAGTAACACCTAGTCTCCACATGGATGAATTGTTCCTGCTATTGCCACTCTGTTGATCCAGGGCATGATTTGGATACATACAGGTTACATATCAGTCAATGTGTTTGTGCATGACTTTCTTAGCTGAACCTTCTCAGCATTGCACCCCACCCCCCAGTTTGGTGGCTACATACTACCTGCTGTCACACTATATGACCATTACCATTCTGTCCCATACTATCAGCAGCAATGGGCATTTTATCTTTGCCTATCATCCTGTATAACTATGCTGATGGACAGTAATGTTGTGCACATTTACCCTCCCTTTGTAACCTTAGCCATGCCATGACCTCTGCACACAAGGGGCATTTATTGTTCCTGTAACATAAAATTCGTAGGAGATGCATGTCAATTTAGTGTCATGACCACCAAGACCTTGCCAGTGCAAACCCACAGGCTGTGCCCACTTTTCTAGGGAGGGTTAGGCCACTCAGTCCTTTGGTAACTTTATTGGTACTTATCCAGTCATTCAGGTTCTGTTTGAAAGATGATACTTATAAGAATCGAAAGGACTGTAGAATACTGGAATAAACTGGAATGAGGCTGAAATGAATGTCTTTAATTAGCCAGAACAGTTTGAACATGTGGCGTCTCTCCTTTGTGCCATATTTTCTTGTACCTTTCAGAGTAAAAATCTGCATACAGTGTAGTTTGATTAAGAATGTTTTATTATGTACAGTGGAGGTAGATGTCAATAGCATCCAAATCAAATCTTACTGTCTCCAGTAATAGTGCTGATAAACTGAAATAGACTGAATTATAATGTCTGATAAACTGAAATAGACTAAATTATAATGTTTGTAGCTTCTGCACTCATGACACTGTCCGTAAATACTGTACTCAGAATATCAAACCTTGCTAACTCCAATAACAGTGCTGATAAACTGAAGCAGACTGAATTATAATACCCATAGCTTCTGCACTGATTATACTCAGAATTATTCCTTTTCTCCTGAATAATATAATTAATATTCTGGAATGCTGGATATTTCACCTGAATTTTGCACTCACTCTGGAATGTATGTACCAAACTTCTGTGGATTGCACTGCGATGACTTTGAGTATCACTCTGAACTAACTAACTTCCTTCTTTGTCTGAATTATCTCTCCTAAATAATACCAAAACTGTGTAAATTTCTTGCAAGTTCTACATACCTCTTTACTTGGTTCCCAACCAAGCCTGTTTGTCTTTAATATACTGCACATTCTGTTAGCACATAGGTTCATAGGTAGGTACTAGGCTATCGGCCCTAGGACCTATACAAGAATAGCCAAAATGGCACCCTGGCTTTCGCCATCCAAGAAAATTATTTTCCTGTGCCCCTGTTGAGCAGAGCCACAGAGGTGATCCCCGGGGTGAATTTCCTATTTCCCATCCAATCATCAAGATTTTTCTTGAAGAGTGCTAATGAGGAGCTTTGTTTGATATAGATAGGTAGTTTATTCCAGAGTAAGTTTGTTCCAGAGTATCGGAAGTTTCTGGGACAGGACTCTATTCCTCCAGCATGTTTTGTTTATTGTGGTGACAAGGTTTAGGTCCCTAGAGCGTGTAGCTCAGAGGGATTGGGATTTCTTTAAGTGCAGCATGTCCAACAGCTCTGGGTTTGACATAGCTTTGTATGTTAGGCAGAGATTGCCTCTGATTTTGCGATATGCGACGGAGTAAAGCTGGAGTTTTTTGAGACGGTCTGCGTAGGGCATCTGTTTAAGGCCGGTAATCCTCTTTGTGAGGTATTTCTGCAGCCTTTCCAGTTGTTGTAGATGTCTTGTGAGGTACATACCAAAAGGGGCACTGTACTTTATAATGGGTCTAATGAGTGACAAGCAGAGGGGAACAATGACCTCTTTTTTTCCTGGATGAGAAACCTTTTGTGATGAGGTGTGCCACATAGAATGATTTCCTGACTACTGTGGCGATGTGATTATCAAAGGAGAGACTACTGTCCACCTGTGTCCCAAGGTCTCTTATCACACTTTCGGTGTTAAGTAGACTACCACCTATGTGGTAGCTCATGGATACAGAGTTTTTACCAAAGGGGATGACAGTGCACTTTTTGGCATTGAGCTTGAGGCCATGTTTTATTTATATCAGTTTTCTCAGTTGAAGGTTATTGATTTTAACTGAAATATTTGTTCCTATATACATCTGCTTTAATAAGAAGCCATGTTTAGGCCTATGCAAAGAGAATACTGTATTTATATCTAACACACTCCATGTAAGTGAAACCTAATCTTACAGTTTCCCCCTGAGACCCCTAAACAGGAGTCTGTTTTTATAGTTACTTCAAAATACAAAATATTAAATGAAGACACACGCCTGACCTTATATTTTTGGGCCTATGCAAGGTCTGTTTTATTAACTGTATTTATGTCTGATTTATTAAAATGTAATGATTGTCTCTGAAATTACAGAACTGGGATTTACTTCTGTAGTTACTTTGTAAATATATTAATATAGTCTGCAAAGGATACTGTAATGATTGCTAGAACAAATCAGCTATAAAATAATTTGTCTCTGGGATTCCAAGATGCCTGCCGAGCAATGAGCACACACTTTCTGCTTCTCCTACAACAGCTAATTTCATCCGCTTATTATGACCTGCATCTGTTGTTAACTTCGCAAAAAAGTGATAATATTGATCAACAGGCATATAAAGAGAAGGAAATCATCAACATTTTTGATCTTATCAACACTATACCCGACTTATCCTGTGTTTACTTCTTCAGAGACTGGCTGGATGGATGCAGCCACATGGTGACAGGCCTCTCTTCACAAACTGAGGTCTGGAATAGAGAGAGTAAAAGGAAAGGTGATCAAGTCACACAGTACCGATCTCAATTAATTATAAAAGGAAATTCAGCCGAAGATGACTATTCAGCATGATTCTATAGAAACTCTAACATCTAAGACCAAACTATCCTCTATAGTTTCCCCAAAAAGGATGTAACAACCAAGAGACAGAAACCATTAAAACACTACAGGAATCTAACAAATGAGCCTCCAAAACTAAAGGGGAACCTGCATTTACACTGGATGACATTAAATCAGCCCTGCAACCATTCCAAGATGATATAAAATGCTTCTCCGACAAGCTTCTTTGTCTCTAATCTGGGTCAAATAATCACAAGACTAAACCTCACTGAAAATAAAACTGAAGAAAATGTGAAGAAAATACAGGCTCTACAAGCAAAAGTAAGTTTAAATGGCAAAACTATCTCTGATTTGCAACTAAAAATAATAGACTTAGAAGAACGTAGTAGAAGGAACAACATTATAATAACAGGCATTTTTTTGACCAAACTCAAATACTGGTCATATTAATAGAATTCTTCGAAATAATCACTGACAACAAAGCCCTCGCTAAAGACACTAATTGAAAGAGCTCACAGAGCACTACGCAGATCACAGGATGAAGCTATTCCTAGACAAATATATGCCAGGTTACTAAATGCTGCACATACAAATACAATTTGTATGGCTGCAAAAAAGAAAAGTACTATTACATGGAGAGGGCACAAAATTACAGGTTCCCAGGACCTTCCACAACACATAAAGGTTCAAAGGCAAGCTCTAGCTCCTTTCTGTGTATTTTTACTTAAAAAGAAGTATTCTGCTACTCTTTCCTTCCACCACAATGACCAAAAATATCTAATACAAACAATGGATGAAGCAAAAACAGCATTCATGAGAGCATTCAATGAATTGCTTGAGAAGTAAACCAGCTGTAAGACAAACAATTAAACCAACTAAATAACCATTCTGCTTTGGTATCTTTAAAAGGCTTTAAGCAATGAGTTCCAAAAAAAACTCTGACTTATATGGAACCAAAAAGCTTGCTACAATTGACTTTCCAGCCAGGATTAATGTATATGTTTCAAAATGTTCAACAAACTGCAATTAAACTGCCAATGTTTCACTAAATGGCACTAAAAAATCTAAATCACAGTGCATTTTCCTTAACAATTTAAATACTTCCATAACTTGATGAAATAATAACCAAACATCTTGTTTTGGTCCGGAATCACCTCTGACTGTAAATTGACTTACATAGAGCATATCTGGGAGTTTCCTGTACATTCTCGGTTGTCCAGGAGGTTGTTTCCTGCATTTGACGTGAAAGTAGTGCGTGGACCTAATTGCCTTTGTTCGTGGGGGTTCTCTGTGGCTTTCCTGGGCCTTGTTCTTGCAGTTCGAGCCTTTTCCCGGGCTTCCAGAGCCGTTTCAATGTTCCATTACCCAGAATTCAACGGGAACGTCAGTGGATCACGTCACAAAGTCAGGAGGTCGCCGAAAATAAAGCAGTGCATCAATGGGATTGCTGCAGTCGCTGATTCAGTCGGAAATAGGCTATGTTTTAAAATAACTATTTTCTGAAGATATCTTGTTTCCTATGACCTCCAGTTGCTGCAGAACAATGGATTTAAAAGTACTGTACATATGTTTTCCTCATATAATGTTCATAAATCACTTATGCAGCTATATATAACATGTATGAGTCCGTCCCCCCCCGCACACTCTCTTTAATAATCTACTGCTAATGAAGTGCTCCAGGGTTTCAAGCTGGGGGAGGGGAACACAAAAAATATATATATTTTTAAATGTTACGAAGTCTCTGCCAGGGTGAACTGCATCAAGTACCTCCTTTCCCCACCTACTTCCATAGCTCATCATTTACATCCAGGAAATTACACTAGCAAATAATTTCATATATGGGTTAGCTAATATTGTCTAAACTGTGTGAAATGGTAATGAGCACCTATTATGTATTTAGGGCAGTTAACTAAAGCTTTATATACTAAGGGGACCTGAATTACTTAGTCTTACACACATACATACTCCCATACTTGATCTCATTATCTGCTGCATTGAAATGTTTTGATAGTTGCATTTTCTTTAATATACAATGCACTAGGAATAATCTCACGCACTAGATTGCTTTACTGGATTAATATTTAAGCATGCTGTTCTTGCTTTAACATAGGTGATGTAATGCAAATTGATGCAAATGTTTTTTACGCTCCACTTCTGTAGATTTTTCTTCTCTTGACTTAGTATATTATGAATACAGACTAGAGATTCTCTCCTCACTCCTATCTAATGTTTTATTTTGTAAGAGGGAGGACAGTTTATAGTAGATATATATTACAGAGGGGTAGTCTAATAGATTAGATAGTACAATATCTTGCTGGGCATGATCATAAGCAAAGGATGCATACAGTAAAGCCTAAGTAGACTACCTGCTTCTTGATTCTTGGTTCTGTACTTTTAAAAAGGGGCAAGTACAGTAGTTTGTTATACCTTGGTCAGGTTCTAGTGGTAAACAAGGAGCATCTTTGCATTTATCCTTAGATATAACTAACTACTTTAAACTTCTAAATTTTTTAATAATAAAATCCTGACTAGAGCATGCTTTTATGATATCTGCTGTTAATTTCCAACGTATTTTATTCAGAACCATGACACATTTGGCACTATTCCAATTTCAGGTTAAATTAAAATTTTCAGGGAGCGGCAAGGGGTGGGTAGTCCAATGCTTGCCGACACTTGGCATATAGGGATTAGTGTGTTTGTCTCCTTGCTAGTTTATAATGCTATTCTGTGCATGCAAAATTGTCTTTCAACATCCAATACGCAATTGTTTATATGTTATATAAGATCATTTCAGGGAGTTTTGTGGTTAGGCGCTAAGTTTGTGGTACTTGGATGCCACTCTACTCAAAATAACTTTTTTACTTAACAGGACATCAACTAACATTATACTTATTCTAAAAAGTTTATACAAATTACTTTCTTTAAAATTACTTGTACAATATTCTACACTTAAATCCTAAAGCATAATGTGTAAAGTTAACTCTTGGAATATAAATGGTCTTCAGGAAAATAAAAAAAAATAAATTGATTATGCTGCTAATTTACCAGGATAATGCTAACATTTTCTGTCTACAAGAGACACACCTGACAAATGACCAATGGGATAATGATAGGAAACGAAACTGGATCAGACAAAGCTGCTCTCTCTAAAGCTAAAAACACAGCATCAATGGGACCGTATGGTGTCCCCGGCTGTGTGCTACATGAACTCAATGAAGAACTAAACCCTCACATAAGGCAGCTGTTTAATCTTAGCCTTACCACAGGACATGTGCCCAAGGAGTGGCGTACGGCAACTGTGGTCCCACTCCATAAAGGCGGTGCCTCTACGGACCCTGGTAATTACCGCCCCATAAGCTTAACAAGCCTGGTCTGCAAAGCTATGGAGAGGATCATAATGGAACTCATAAACAAGGACATAGGGGACTTGCAGACCTTGGACCCAACCCAGTTTGGCTTTGTCAAGGGCAGATCTTGCCTTTTGAACTTGGTCGACTTCTTCAAAACAGTTACCAAGGCCATTGATGAGGAAAGGCAGTCCATACAGCCTACCTTGACCTTGCAAAGCTTTCGACACAATACCCCACTCGGGTATCATAGAGAAACTTACCAGCTTAAATGTAAACCCATATGTCACAAGATGGGTTGCAAACTGGCTAAAGGACAGAACCCACAGGGTTAGAGTTGCTGGAGCCATGTCAGACTGCAAGCCGATTACAAGTGGTGTCCCACAGGGCTCAGTCCTTGGCCCCCTATTGTTCGGCATCTACTTCTCAGAAGTACAGGCAAACATAGGAGGACTATGGCTGACAAAGTTTGCGGATGACTGCAAACTGGGTGCCATAGTGGATAGTACATCGGACACAGACATCCTTCAGAGGGGTCTCACGGAAACTGATAGCTGGTGCCAGAGCCATGGCCTGAAGTTAAACGCAAAAAAGTGTATAGTCATACCCTTCGGGAAAAACAAGGTAACCCCAAGCTGCCATATAGATGGCAACCCACTAAGCACAGAAGAGGTTATCAGGGACCTGGTTACCCAGGTTGACAGTGGCCTCTTGTTTGACACTCACATTGCTAAAGTGGTTCAAAAGACCTTCTACATTGCCCATCTGATCATGAAGGGATTCACATCCAGATCAAGTGAGGTCATTGTTCCCCTGTACTCTTCACTTATCAGACCAATGATCGAGTACAATGCCCCATTCGGGATGTATCTCACCCGACACCTGCAGCAATTGGAGAGACCCCAAAAGTTCCTCACCAAAAGGATAAAGGGACTCCAAAACCTGTCATATACTGCCAGACTGAAGAAACTCCAACTCTATTCAGTTGCATACCATCTGCTCAGAGGTGACCTGTGCCTGACATACAAGGCCATGACCAACCCGGAATTAATGGACATGCTCCACCTCAAAAAATCCAAATCCACCAGAACCACTAGAGCAAGTGACTTAAACCTTAGCACGGATATAAATAGGACGTGCTGGAGGGATAGATTTATCACCCAGAGACTCCCCATGCTGTGGAATAAAATCCCGGTCCATGTTAGGCAGAGCACCTCGCTGGCTCTGTTCAAGAGAAATCTTGACCGGTGGATGGGAGATCGTAGGTTTACCCCAAGAATCATCTCTGTGTCACTGCTGGACAGAGGCACAACAAACTAATGGGCACATTATTTCTAACATAAGGGGTGGCGTAAGCCACATAACTTTGGGCTAGGCTTATAAATGCCTTAGGGCAGATAGCCTAGTATAAACCTATGAACCTATGAACCTATATAATATCAGTTGGCAATAGTCTTTCATTGAAAGGTACTGCCATCTTAATTAAAAAAAAAAACTTCCCTGGGAAAATTTTAACCACTAAATCAGACCCTAATGGTCGGTGGTGTCTATTTTCCTGTTCTTACCCTCAGTTAAACTGCCCTATACTTTTTCTAAACATATATAGTCCATGTACAAACCAGCAGTTATTTGTTTATGAAATTCACAATCTATTACAATATACCAACCATTTCTTTATTATGAATGGCAATTAGAATGCACTTATTGACCCCTTGAACGACAGCTCAAACAAACCCCCCCCCCCCCAACTGACTGCATTTATTCATGACCTGATAAATAATTTCCACTTAATTGACTCATTCCAAATGTCTGATCATGATAGAATGGCAAAGAAATATACCTACTTCTCGGCGTCTCATAAAGTCTGGTCCAGAATTGACTTTTTCCTAATTTCGAATGTCTTCTCAAATAAAATTAATAATTTTGCCCTTGAGGCAAGATCTATCTCAGATCACTCTAATGTATCTTTGAGTAACAACCCACACTTAATGGCTGCAGAGCAGTCCCACTTGGACGGTAAATATTAATATCTTTAAAAAAGATGATGTTATAAACAAAATTAACCAATGTCTGAAACAATTTGAGCTTGAATCCTATATGTGCTCTATCCCCTTTGATATTCAGTGGGCTGCTGCCAAAACTGCTGTCAGAGGGATAGTTATACAGAAAGCATCATTTTATTAAAAAAAAAAAAAAAGGAGCAAAGGTATATTATTGACCTCACTAATGAGTACAAGAAGATCGATTTACAGCTTCAAAATAAATACTCTCTGGACCTAGAAAATAAACCACACGAGACTCAAAAAAAAATATATACTCCTTTCATCAACAAAACCAATCCTTAGCCGAATTAAGACTCCTGCATAGATACTCAGAATGGGCACAAACCCCCTCTAGAACACTGGCAAAACTAATAAATGTCAGAGATGGCCCTAATTATATATCCAAATTAAAGTATAAAGGAAAAACATTATACAGTAATTAGGGCATTATTAATTCCTTTACAGATATCTTTACTGAAATTTACAACCCCAAGAATCAAAATAAAGACATCTACAAAGAATTCCTCGATAAGCTAACTTTTCCCAAACTAAGTGACACACAACGTAATCTATTAGCTAGTCCCATAACACTGAATGAAATAAAGTTAGCTATCAAAAAGCTCAAACCCAACAAGGCGCCAGGACCAGATGGCTTTACAGGGGAATTTTACCAAATTCTTAATGATCACCTCATTAGAATTCTTCTTAACCTCTACAACTACATCATCCTCAAGGGGATTACTGAGGAATATATGAACAACTCTAAAACAATTTGCAGCTTGAAACCTAATTCTGACAAGCATAAACCTCTTAGCTACATTGCTCTCATTAATGTAGATGTTAAAATTCTGACGTCTATCCTAGCAAGTTGAATGCAGAAAGTTCTGGCTTCAGTTATTTCCCCTGAGCAATTAGGTTTCATGAAATAAAGACAAC
This sequence comes from Protopterus annectens, assembly GCF_019279795.1. Taxonomy (NCBI): domain Eukaryota; kingdom Metazoa; phylum Chordata; order Ceratodontiformes; family Protopteridae; genus Protopterus; species Protopterus annectens. The sequence goes on from NC_056732.1 coordinate 1,008,180,513, forward strand.
TGTTCGACAATACCCTCACTTAAGACACAATAATGTTATTCCTAAAAAATGATAACCACCCGAGTTACGCACTCACGCTTGATGCCACTAAAGCTTTTGACAGTGTGGACCTAAACATCCTATATTTACCCACGCGATACTTCAGCTTTCCTGAATTTATGATTAACACTATAAAAATGCTTTACAACAATGCTACTACCTCTCTGTACATCAAGAAAACAATGTCCCACCCTATGAAAATTACTAACGGTACTAGACAGGGCTGCCCCCTTTCACCTTATCTGTTTAGTATTTATCTTGAACCTTTCCTACTACTTATTAACCAAAAAACCTATTACCATATACTAAGAGTCTTTAACATAGAGATAAAATATTCAGCATTTGCAGATGATTTAAACATTTACTTCGAACTCCCGAATGGTGATCTTCATAAAATTCGTAAGTCAATAAGTCTCTTTTCTGCTGCAAATTATAAACTAAATTCCACAAAATCTTCTATTTTCCCATTAAATCCTAATAAACACCTAGAATCCTACTTCCCCCATCTGACATACCTGTCAAATATTCAATCAAATATATAGGAATAAACTTTATGCACACACATCAGGAATTAATGAAAGCAAAACTGAGTAAAGTCTGGGAACAAATAAACAACGACCTATCCAGATGGAAAAATATCAATTTATCCGGGTCTGTATTACATCGTTGAACTCACAGGAGTCCGAACGATGTAATATTGAACTGTGAAGTTCGAAACCCAAAAAGTACGAAAACAGAGAACAGCGATTTTTTTCCCAGGGAAAAAAATTGCTCTTCCGGTAAAAAAAAAAAAAAAACACGTACACTTTAAACTTAATGTAATGTGGAGGGCTTTACTCCCTACTCCCCACACCCTTCAATGTAGGGGACTGTGCCCACCACAACCTCCCTACTTAAATATACCAACTCCAAGATCGCACCACAGTGGAGGAAATAGCAAAGCCGCTAAAACGGCCCACCGATTTTTATCACTGGGAAAAAAAATTGGTGTTCCGTGACTTCTCTATTTCTGTGTTTCAAATATTTGGGTTCGATATTACAATGTTCAGACTCCTGTCAGTTCTATGTAATATAGACCCAATTCATCCTTACTGTCAAAAACTGCTATCATTAAAATGAACATTCTCCATAGGATATTATTTCATCTAAACTCAATAAACTTAAATATACTCCAAAAGTTTTTCAATAAAATGGAAACCACCATCTCTTAAATTCCTTTTGTTCCCTAAAACAACCAGAATCTCTTATAAAAAACTAATACTCCCAAAAGAAAAAGGTGCTGTGAGCCTCCCCAATTTTAATCTATACTACAATATAATAAATGCAAACCATTTAATCCAAATGGCTACCTATGAACCATCGGTTGATAGATTGACCCCAATCTGGGTCAAACTTTGGTGCAAGTATATACAATCACTCAAATTAAACCCTCACTCTATCCCATATTTAATGCTTAACAGTGAATACAAATCTAAAATTCTACCTGCATTAAAAAATAAAATTAACATCTTTCAAGCATTGTTGCACTCTGTTAATCTACAGGATACTCTCCTTGTTCTCCAACCAATTCACCTAAACCCAAATATAAAAATCAATAATAACATAATAGACCTAGCTAGCCTTCCCATAATTAAAAACGCCATGGTATGGCAATTTTACCCTCTTAAGAACTTTGCTGCTGTCAAAGAACTCTTTGGGGCCCCAACGAGATATGACCCCATGTTAAAACAACTTAATTCATTAATAAAACAAAAATTTGCTAACACCAAAGTGAGTGAGCAGGAGGTAACGGTAACACAGTCAGTTATCAAAACCCTTTCCCTTAGGAACAAAATGCTATCTCATGTCTACAAGCTCTTAATAAACATCAAATATCAACAATCGCTTCTATACTCCAAATACTGGGATGACATGTAAGGTGAAATTTCTACTGAGTCCACATATGAAGCAATTCAGAACACCCTAATTCTAACCCCTTTTAAGAATTTAATTTATACCCAGCTTATGATCAATAATAACTCATACTACACTCCAGCAGTCCTATTAAAATTTTGGTACAACAAAAATCTAGCATGTCCTTTCTGTTCCCTCTAGCATGCAGATGTACTCCACATCTTCTGGAGTTGTAAAAACATATATAAATGATGGTGCTCCCTTAGAGCTCAACTGGAAAAAATGGGCTACGAGAAGACTACCATATCCTGGCAAACCACAGTCCTGAATATAATTCCTAAACCTTTAACAGGAGTCTGGAGGCACGTCCTAATAACTGTGTGTGCTCTTCTCAAATACTTTATAGCTAGGAACTGGGTAAACCTCTCAGGAATCTCTTGGGAGAGTATTAAAACAATGGCAATTAAGTGTATATCTGCACATAAACTTTGCTCTAGCAGTAAAACGAAAAAAGACTATTTCCAGAACTACTGGTGCAGTCTCTTTGACTTAATTCAGAGTAATCATACTATAAACATAATCTGTGAAGACCTTTGTCTGTGAATTTTGTAGTCGTATAACAAATAAATACTGATGATACTGTGTTGTTAATCACATTAGTGAGATGTCCCTTTATACACTTGTCAAGGCATCCAAGTTGTAAATAGCTGTAAATAGTATTATTCTAACAATATACCCCATTTCCTCTCTCATTTTACTCATAAGTCAGGCATACATGTTTTCCTGTAATCATTATTCATCCTCCGGTTAATTAAGGATAATTATATCTTATCATATCACATTAGTTATTATAAGGGGGTCTCTTTATTACTATCTATCCCTAAGGTTTATGTTTTGGTATAGCAACCCTGGGTGCTTAGGATAGTAGTTAATCCTTTTTCTCCTTTAATTTTTATTTTATTTTCCTAGTTATTGCCTTGCTATGGTAGAATATGTATGCTTACTCACATTGTTACAATCTCTTTGTATAGCAAAGACTGATTTCTATATGTAATATACTATGTATGTTTTATGATTTTGTTTTTCCTTTGTATAAATCTTGCAAAAACCAATAAAAATTATATTTGGAAAAAAAATAATTTGTCTTTATCTGGTAAATAAACTTGCAATTTTCATTGTAACCACTAGATGTCATTTAAACATTATAGTCTTAATTATCTGAAAATCTTTTGAAGCCTAACTTTATGATTTAATTATAACTGGGCAGTTCTTTAACATGTGATTTGATTATGCCATTCTCATCAGTTCCCTCAACTGATGGGTCTCAGATCCCACTTTGCCGCTTTTTCCAGATTCACAGATCCAACTCTTGAGCACCTCCCTTTACCCATAATACCCCACTAACCTAGCATACCTCAGATCTCGTTTGCTGCCATGTCACTCAGATGCGGATCGTCTTCTCTCGAGCAGTCAGGTTCAGGTGTTGTGTTTCTTAAGGGTTGTAAGTTTAACCTTTTTTTTTTTTTTACTGTTATTCTATCTTCTCTTGCCTTGTTTGTAATTTCTCAATTTCTGTCCATCAGGCATCAGGCTCAGATTTTTCTACCCAATTGTTTTTAGGGTACTCCTCTGCATACCTTTGTTGGCACTTATTCTTTGTTTTCTTTATTTTTCTCTTCCCTCTTTCTTACCCTGTAAAAGATCATCTTTGTTGCATTGTTGGTACATTTATATATATATATATATATATATATATATATATATATATATATAAATATATATATAATATATGGGTCTACTTCATAAGATCGACAGACCATTTGATCGACATTCATTTGGTCGACAACCAGTAGTCAAGGCACTTAACAGGGATTTTCCCCCCTCCTCAATGTTGTGCGACCTTGGAGTTGATATATGTAGTTGGGGTGTGTGGGAGGCACAGCCCCCCCCACATTGGGGTGTGTGCGTGGCAAAGCCCCCACCTATTTCTGTTCAAAACATGAAAATACAAAAAAACTACACATTTTAAATGAAAATAGGTGGGGGGGCTTTGCCCCCAACACTCCCCAGTGTGGGGGGCTGTGCCCCCATCCCCTCCCTAACTATATATATCAACTCCAGGGTCGCATAAAATTGGGGAGGGGGGCAAATCCCTAAGTGCCTTGAATACTGGTTGTCGACCAAATGAATGTCGATGAAATGGTCTGTCGATCTTATGAAGTAGACCCATATATATATATATATATATATATATATATATATATATATTTGTAGCATTGTTGGTACATTATATGTATAAATGTATAAAAAAGTCTCTTTCTCTATTTTTTGGACTATTAGTGAAACTAAGTCAGACAAGCCTATGGGTTTCAAGAAATGCACTACCTTTGCACATATAAGATTCCTAACATTGATGCCCACAGAGAGAGTGTTTCCTGCTTGGGTGCTGACAGTTTAGATACTGACTGCAGTTTCTGCACAGGCTTCAACTTGCAAGCACTTAGTGATCATAGGAACAAATTGGTTTTGAAGGGCATCCTTCCTTCCTCTTCTCTAGCTGCTGGCTCTCAAAGTCCACCAACAAGTCTGAAAAAGGAAAGCCTGAATCTGCTCCAAAAGACAAGGGCACTAGCAAATGGTCCCCAGACTGTTCATCAAGATCACTTCTGACAACTGAGCCAACTTCAAAGAGTTCTAATTATTCGGATCTGATCCCCTCCAATCCTACCACTTTAAAGGCCAAGTCTTCTTGGACCTTGTTTCCCCAGCTCTCACCAGAGCTGATCTCACCTCCACTGCATACACAGTTCCTGTAGAAGATGCTGAGGAGACACTCCAGGCCACCATCAACCAGCTCCTCCATTAGGTCCTCCAGGAGCTTGTCCAAAGCAGAAGTGGATAGGATGCTGAGAAAGTTCTTCTGAGCTCAGATCCAAATGGGGTAATTTTGGCTCCATCTCCCATCATACTCATGAGCCTGCCCTCCATTGAACCTCACTTGATCTCTCCTTCTCCAGTTGACCTGTGGTTATGGAGCCCTCAGATCTGGGATCTTTGAGAGTGTCCAATGAACAAAAAAGAAGAAATTCCAGGGGCCAGTAGCATTCCAAAAGCAAAAGAAAGTCGCAACCAAAGAAGGAAAACAGCAGGAACTCAACCGTCCAACATTTTATTAGTGAATCCGAATTACAAAAAGCAGAGCTTTCGAGTTACACAAACTTTTTTTCAATGCCATAAAAAAATTCACTCCATTACATCTTTTATATTATAAGCCATCATTTGAATTAGTCACCTGACTAATTAACAATCAGTCAATTAAAATTAAATACATTAAATTTCAGCCCTAAAAATACACATATATAAATCTATATATAAAATAGATAAAAAAACAATAAAATACATAAATGGGACCTTAAATAAATTCTCTCTTCATTTTTAATATAGGTTTTACACCATTTCTTAAATTCAATCCTAGAAACTTATCAGCCCTAAAATAACATGCATCCTAGACATGTATTTGGAAGCGTGGTCAATAATAAACTGCTTAGAACTACTAGGCTTAATACTAAAGATGAACTGTTTTTATCAGAGTTAAATAATATAACTGAAGACTTTGAATCTATAGGCTATCCATATAATTTAGTACAACATAATAAAATATTATAAAACTGTAAAAGTTTGGGGAGGCCCTATTTTACAGCTAATGCTATATCTAGAGCTAAAGAGGGGGTTAATTCAGTTAGGTACATTACAAAGTATAACAGACGTACATTGATGGTAAAATCAACAA